>NW_015622192.1:11518-98190 GCF_000836295.1 Verruconis gallopava | reverse complement strand
ATTTCTATCGTTCTTCCGTTCGCGATCTGAGCCATCTCAGTATGTATGATATCTATCTTCTGATGCACCGTCGTCATGTCAGGGGTCCTCGCAACCTTTCCGACCAAGGAGATTGTAGCCATTATAACTATTCTCATCTCTTCTGAGGTTATTGGATGGTCTCTTTCGCGATCGAGATGAAGCAGTACGTTCCGAAGGTGCCCCGTAAGTCGAGTAGCATGCTCCTGTATTGGTGTCGGCCATGTCACCTCCTGGGGCCATGGGATCGTTATCTCGCGTTCCACACGCGTTGGGTGACGCGCTGCGTTGACTAACAGTCTCAATTCTTCCAGAGTGACGTGTTTGTACTGTAGGACGATTCAATTTCAACAATTAGAGTTCTTGCTGTTTGTGGTGTTTTCCTCCCCCTTTTATCTTTCCTTATCCTTCTCTTCTTATATGTCCTTGCCATATCATATGACATCTAAGACCCTTGCTCCTGTGTCACGTGATTCCCTTCAGAGTATGAACCATTTTCCCCAGTACATCACCTCTCTAATTCTGTAATAGCTGCTTGTACATAGCAATCCCTCTCATGCTCAGCAATAGTTAATGCAAACTGGTACTGCTCAAGCACCTCACCTATCCTTTTAGCTATACGATCATCTACCCCCTGCATGGCCGTTTTGAGCTCTCGTTTGACCTGCCTAAAGGCATAAATAGATATACTGGATGAGCCTGAACTAGCAGTGTTTGGCCTAGAGGGTGCTGGATTGATGGTACGGATAATCTTCAAGGCATCCTGAGGCCATAGGCCGGATTTCAGCCAGGCACTTAGGATGTTGGCCTCGGTGAATGATTGCAGATAGGCCGGCCAGAAAACCTCATAGAATTCACGTTTTATGTACCTGCATAGACCCATCCTATCTGTGATCCATTTATCGAGGGCTCGGCTATAGGCCATTGCAAACGGCCTGAACATCCCAATATGCAGTGGCTGCAGCCTATGCGTTGCATGAGGGGGAAACACTGCCAAAATGATCCTATTGTTGAAGCATAGGTCGAAAAACTTGGTAGTTAAGTGTGATCCATGGCCATCTAGGATGAGCAATCGATAATCTTCCAGATTATCTAGTTTGGCACGTGATATGGTTTCGAAATAGGTCAACCACCGGAGACCTAGTTGATCGTTGGTCCATCCTGACTCTGATGCAGTAAATACGATATCATCTATCTCCCAATTTACTGCGTGAATCCAAGAATCATGTACATCTTTGGAGTTGGCTGGAAAGATGAGCAAAGGCCTCACCCAACTGCCATCTGCACAGATGGTGGCTACCATCGTAATCCAGTCTCGATTGCCATCCTCAGCCACCCCAAGGATTTTGCCACTTTTGATCGATGCAGAAGTAAAGATACGCTTATGAGCCTTTAGCTTGCCAATCATCATGCCTTTTTCATCCATATTGTAGATGTTTTTCGGTAGCACGTGATATTGATCAACTTTAGCGAAAACCTATACTATATTATTAGGATCACACCACATCGATAAATTAGGTAATAATACTTGGTTAAACCAATTTCCATAATTTTTCACTGAATCAGCCTTCGTATGGCTAATTTCTATGGCTGCAAGATAGTCGGATGATAGCCGATCGGAATGCCGATGGACAAATTTTTTCGGCCAGTTTCTGCCTACCGGTTTTTTGGCTATTTCATAGGCCAATGTTCGTACAATTGGATAGGTAGGTGCAAATCCTCGATCAGTGAGCTTATTTATATAGGCTATAAGCTTCTTTTCTTATGCTTTGGTGAGGTTCTTGTTGATCTAATCGTTATACTGCTGTCGAGAAACGGTCACCCCTCTGAACCTTCTGCTTAAAGTAGAACGATTTACATTAAACAACGTTGCTGCAGCCTAAATCTGCGTACCTGGATTAGCCTTTAGATAGGCTATTGCATCATCCATAGTGGTGGTTGGATAGATATCTATAATTTGGGTGAGAAATGCACTTCAGAACTTTGCCCGTGCACACCTAGGCCCGTGCACACGAGGGTCCTGACTTCTAACCCGAAAGGAAAATGAACCGAAACACCGAAAGCAGGTGTGCATGAGTGTGGCTGTGCTAGCACACCGAATCTTGAAAATGGCGGTGGCAAGCGTTCTGTGTTCAAACTGAGCTGCTAAAACTAGCAATGCTAATTGATGGCTCGATCGTTGGGGCCGACGTCTCGTTGTGGTCCACTCGATTCCTTTTAATACATATCTTGGCGACTAGTGGACTTCTAAACTGTTGTTTGTTCCTCATCACCTCCGACAAGAGAGATGCCCGTCTGAATTTTACGCAGGCATATCTTGAATAATTCTAGCTGCACACCTACCTCTCCATGGACACCTTTCTGCCCTCTGCACCGGCAAGAGTGCGGGCACTTGTGCTGCCTGTTGGGAGGATCAGAAAGGAGCGATTCTACATGTTTTTTGAACTGATCGCACACGATTGCACTGTTCGTCTCAGGGAAGTAACGCCTGATCCGAGACCTGATCGAGGTATGGTTGCAAAGCTTGATACGTACCCAGGCATAAGCTAACCATCATTAGCATTGTTTTCTCCTCTCGAAGTTCCAGATGGATATGTCCTCTATGACTTCATGACATCAGCCCCTTCCAATGTACAGCTCTCACTCTCGCCTTTTGAGCTTTTCCGCGAACCCTTATTGGTTCTTGGAATCGTAGATGCAAGAGAGTACGACAGCCTCGAGAAAATTCAAAACTTAACCATGGCTACCCTCAAAATCTTTGAAGAAGACTATCCGCGAATTCTTGTCTGCAAGTTGCTTGTTTTCCACTCGATGCCAATGCCCGATATCACTACTAGTCATGCGGACGCGATTCATATCCAGCTTCATGGAAATCCCCAGGACATGAGTATGCGAAGGTTTATGTGTGATATTACTTCCAATCTGTTAGCCGAGATGACCACTTTGGCCGTCTCACTGAAAGCACTTCCTTCAATGGCCTCTCCGTCGGTGACATCTTCAGGGGCTGGTATGGTCCTTGGCGATGCAATGAGATCGTTTATTTCTTATCAGCCGAGTGTGTCTAATGGAGATCCAACCACTTTTCTCAACGCGAGTTATTCACATCGAATGTCGATGCCCGTTTTGCCTTCTAACAACGAGTCTGATGCACAATCTGGATCACCAGAAAGTGGAACGAGATCGCCACCCCCGCGTACTTTTGATGAGCTCATAGGAGGCGAAAATTCAATGGACAACCGACGAAATATTATTTCATCAAAATCAAGAGACAATTGCCAAGACAGGGTTTCTATTTCTGGATTCGGACCTGGTTCACTTGATGAAAGAAAGCGAGACCAAGGAAAGTGTAGAATCTCTATTGTCATAAGCTCATTATATATGCTCGCCGGTCGGTGGAACGATGCATTACATGGCTTTGCCGAGTCTGCAGCTCTTGCCCGATCTTTCGGTGATCATATATGGCATGCAAAGGCTTTTGAGAACATGATAACATGTCTGATTCTCCTGTCTTGGGCGCAGATACCATTCAAGATTCCACCAATTTGTTACCCAAGCCTTGACCGGACTTCCTCAAAACTTGCTCAAATTACGTCACCTACTTCAACATCTAGCGACTCACCATCAGCAGACATATCTCCAGCGAGAAAGGAGTTGGCTTTTATGATACCCGATCTTATCAAAATGGTCATAAATCTCTACAATCGCTCTGCAGGTAATTCCTCCGAATGCCTTCCTCAGCTTGCGTACTCAGAATGCATCATAAGATTATCCAGAATACAAGCAGGCTTGCTTCTAGGACAAGGAATACTGAGCAGCGATGTACTCGCTTATTTGGTGAAAGGCACATCATTCGATAACAGAACCAAACCTTTCCTTGACGTGGGAAAGACGAAGATAGCTGACATGGTTATGAAAGCAATGCCCGGGCTGCCAGAAGCATCTGGTCTTTCCGCCACCGATGAAGCCACGATATTGGCAGGGATAGCATCTGTGTTATCAATTCTTGGCTTGCAAAGGAAAAAAGCCATGCTTCTGAAAGAGTACATTCGAGCTCTTGTTCGTGCTATACATGAAGAGAAGAGATCTGGAGCTGCAGAGGCAGGGGTTCATCCCTCAGCTAGTGGCTTTGCTCAATCAGCGCTCTTTGCTCCTGGTAATTCTACCTCAGTTTATGGTCTAGACAACTTTTTGAATATGCTTTGTCAAGTATACGGCATTCCAGAGACTCGATCGTATTTATTCGATTCACACATTCTTCTCCATGACGCCGATGGTGAAGATACAAATCAACTTGGACCTCTGCTGGACCGTTTAGTTGACGACTTGACATTGAGATCGTTTGGCAGTGTAAATCTGAAGTTGGATGTTTTGCGTGCTTGTATTTCCCTCTGGGAGGCTTTACCTGACCCATACGGAACTCTTTCCTGGACAACAGCATTGTTAAGAGTGGCAAACCCTGGATCATCACCAAGCAGTGACGTAAACGATGTATCAAATCCGCTTTCTCGAGAGGAGCAGTTGCTATTATCAGGCACGATGGTGAAAACAATTACCGATGCGAAACTGATTGGTCTCCGCAACATCGATGTAGATTATTGGGATGAGTTTCTTGTTCGGGGGGTTCTTCTTATTGATGCTTCGCCTTCTTTAACGATGCACTCACGCAGAAAATCGGATTTATTTGCCTCGGAAACGAAACAGACTGCGAAGCAAGGACCATTCATTCATAACCCTTTCCTCAAGAAACCCGTACCTAATGCTGTTCAGAACTTGCTTGTCGCGAATGAAGACCGAGAGTTTATCGTAACCTTACAAAACCTGTATGAATTCGAGATCTACATCGAATCCATCAGTCTATTGGTCAGTGGGTTGAAATGTGGGTTATCAAATAACCAATTATTGCGACCCTATCGAACACAAAGCTTCTCAATTCTAGTTGCAATACCAAGTCCGGGACAATATGAGCTGACCAGCTGTGTCGTGAAGATCCGCGGTTGTCGCGAAAAGGCCTTTCCTATCTTCTCGCACATATGGAGGCCGGAATACAGTTTAAAACTCAAGTCCATTGGATTTCTAAAATTGCACCCTGAAGACGATCAAACATCCAGAAATGCATCGATAGCATCACCTCCAATCAGCGTAAAAGATTTTCCAAAACCTAAAACAGTGCTTTTGACAGTTCTTCCTTCGCAAGCGGTCTTGGAGGTAATTTCGATTTCGCTGCCGCAATCATCTGCCATGCTCTTAGAAGGCGAAAGCCTAACCTTTAATGTCACCGTGCAAAACGTATCAGAGTATGTCTCTATCGACTTTTTGCACGTCTCGTTCAACGACTCTACCACTGCTGCTATGGAAGACGCTATCTCGAAGAAGAACCTCAATTCTGCAGAATTGTATGAGCTGGAATACCAACTCGCTCATCGACCCGCGATCAGATTAGTCGGAGGGACCCCTCATGTAATTGCACCAAATCAATGCTGTGAGCTATCCTTTGAACTGTTGGGGAAGCCGGGCCTCACACAGGCATTCATTGTAATAGATTATGCCACTCTACATCGGCCAATTCTGGATGCCAGGGACATATTGTATACACGGCAAGTCGTACAGCCTGTTTCTATAACAGTCAACTCGAGTGTTCAATTGCAGAGATTTGATGTGCTTCCCATATCAGATGCAGCAGTCTTGGGTCACGCTAGAGCAATGACAGACCATCAACAAGACCACTGTCTCCTCCTGCTGGATGTTCGGAACACATGGCCATCACCACTCGAGATCACGATTCATCAGGAAAAATCAAATTCACCAGAGCTCACGAACACCTTCCAGAACACACAAGAGCTTATAAAACCAGGCCACATCGCGCGGATGACTATATTCATTCCCAAACTTTATATCAGCAACCCACATGCTCGCATTCGCTCCGCAAATGAGCGACAATTTGTTCTTAGCGCCAATTCAATATCCCCTGAAACGGAAAGAATCACGCGTGAGCTATTTTGGTATCGGGAGGCGTTACTGAACATGCTAAGCGTAACATGGAAACAGTTGGACAGTTCAAAACATGGCGTTGTTGATCTGAGAAACACATTGAGATTGACGCCAAGAATGGTAGATGCGCTGAGACTAGATGACCTGCACATCCAGCTGAGTATAGTTGGAGGAGAGGGGGTCCTGACCGACTCATCAGGAGCATTCAAGGTGCATGTGGATGATTACCTCGTTCTGGAGACACGTGTAAGAAATCGGTCAAACGTAACGATCTCCCCGATTCTGCGATTGCTCCCCAGTTTACCACATCAGCCACCGGAATTAGCCCTTGACCTCAGCAAACGGCTAGCCTGGAGTGGACTCATGCAGAAGATATTACAACCAATTGCCCCAGGAGAAACAGAAGTCTCAAACATGGCAATCTATGTTCTATCTTCCGGGGAGTATCAATTTGATGCAATGGTAGAGGAAATCAAAAGGATGCCAAGGTCTGAAGAAAATTCACACGCGGAAACTGTTCCTGATCCTGTGACTGGAAGTGCAGAAAGGCGAGTGTGGATTGCCTCTGAACCATGTAGAATAGTCGCGAGTGAACGTGACTGAATACTATAGATCTTTGTCTACCAGCTATCGCACTGTTGAAGACGATTTTCACGCCTTTTTGGGGCGACGTTTATGTTTCCACTGACTTATTGAATTTGACTCTATCGAGATGATGAAACTGAAGCGATTTTTCACGTTTCCCCGCAAGAAGCCGCTAAAGCTAGTGCGCGGGAGAACCGCGTAGTATTCCTTGATTTTCACATTCATCCATGTCAAGGAGTTCCAACTTATGTTACAGTGACGTTGCGTCATTGCGCATACTGTTGCTTTGCTCATAAAAAGTTCCTCACGTTTGGCTTCAATATCAGTCACTTTTGTTTCATAGTGCGCTCGTAGTTGCTGCAAGTGCATCTTTTCTCTTGTCCTCTTATAATTGTCCAATTGCATTGATTTTAAATAAAATCTTGTGCGCTTTTATTACTCTCTGTTCAGGACAAAGCGCCAAAAATATGGCTGAGACGGTGAATGAAGCACAGCCGGAGAAGCCGATCCATGAGTAAATATGGCCCAACATTAGTGATCATATGCAAGGCTTCTAACAAATTAGGCTCTTGACTCATGCCTTAGTAGATGTTTACGTCGGATCAAACAACACGCACTGGGTTCTACATGAGAAATTGCTCTGCTATCGGTCCACGTTCTTCTCTTCAATCTTCTACAAGAAAGGTGCCACTTCTTCGAGCAGCAAGATATTTGGGCTTCCGGATGAAGAAGACGCTCCTTTTCGCTTGTTCGTTGGCTGGCTTTACAGTTCCAACGTCCCTACCCCAGAGAAGGAAGAAGACTTGACTGATCTGTACGACCTCTACCTCATGGGAGAAAAATGGAGCATAGCAGCACTCGTGAAAGACGTCCTGAACGCAATACGTCGCTTCTATCGCACTACTGACTCGTACCCCAGCCTTAGGCGGGTTCAATACATATATGCCAACACAACAGCTGACTCCCCTTTGCGTCAGCTACTCGTGGGCAGCATAGCCCGGATGCTTGTTGTTAGTAAAAGTGGCATCCCGGATCACTGGGGCAAGGCTCTTGTTAAGAACGGTCAGCTTGCTGTGGATCTCATTAGGTCGATGCAAGAGTGGAACGTTGCTGGTGAAGCCGTTCCGGATCCCAGGGTGGAAGCCACGAAAGCCGAACAAAAGAAGGTTGAAGTAGTAGAGAGGCTCGAGAAAAAGCAGGAAGGTAAAGCGCAAGAGATTACCAATGGCCTCGAAGTAAGAGATCGAAGCCCTACTAACCTTGCTCAAGACAACGACTCAGAGAGCACCCTGCACGAATAAGAATTATGCGCGACTTTTCCACCGTTACTGTTGTCCGGTTCCGAACACAGAACCAGGGAAGTCGTTGCTTTGTTTGCCTTTTGAAACACCAGCCCACAACATACAATTCCCTTCTAGGCTTCAACGATATTAAGCTAGCTAGCGTTAACAATGGTTCTTGCTTGTCTTCGCTATCAGGCGTTGGTGTTTTAAATGTCCAGTCAGAAAGTTCGTAAGGAGTATATCGTTGTTGTTCTCTGTTAAAAAGCACGCAGCGTTCCATTTGGTCACGGTGCGGCCTCATTGGACGAGCGTTCCGCGATACTTGGATGCTGAAGCTATGCAGTCGTTGCTACTGGAGATGCGTAAGATTGCTTTTGAACAGGACTTAATCGTGAAAAACAGTTTTACAACTTGTAATTTAGCAATGAAAGTGAAAAAAAGTTTGGACGCCACATTCACCCGAATATATAAGGCAGGTGCTCTATGCGGCGATCTGTAGTGTACCAAAATCATATGTCATAGAACTAGGTAGTCTAAGTCACTGCATGACTCGTACGTGCAGCGCACTTCTGTCTGTCGACGATCTGGACATTTTCAACCAGTTGCAACAAATATTGACCAACCCTTAAATCGTCTACATAAAAGCGCATGGTGAAAAGCTACTGGCAAACCCGTTGACATCACACGCACTCATGGCCAACGATGGATGAAAGCAGCAAATACAGCGGAGCAAGAAATAGTAATTCGGTTCACAAGTTAGATTCAGCGCAGTCAGCTCTGGACACTGTCGCAAACATGGAAGACAAGCGAGGCCAGCGCGCCCACGGTCGATTCCATGCGTCGACTCGTTTTCACTTTCTTCATCCTTCTCATCCGGGAGCAACTCAGACGACTCAGAAGGACTCAAAGTTAACGATAGCAGAGGCGTATCGTAGAAAGGAGATTGGCTACAACGCATGCAATGTGGATCCCAGAACGCTGACAGACAGCTACACACTATGGACAGTGGATACCAAACAAACGTTAGTTTGCGAGGATATGAAAACTAAATTCGAGCCTCACCCGGATACTGCGTTTATGCTTGGACCACCACATTTCGCAATTCCTGCTCCCAAGCCGACCGCAGAGTACATAAGGGCTGCGAGCGAAAAGGATCCCACTAGGCTGGAAACTTACCAGCCGATCCTTCTGATCCTCGATCTAAATGGCACCCTGCTTTTCAGGCCAAGTAAGAAGCGATCTGACCATTTTCAACGCCGCAGGCACCTGGACGAATTTCTCGGTAACGTTTTCGAATCTTTTCACGTCATGTTCTGGACCACAGCGCAGCCAGCAAATGCTCATCTCATGCTTGAAGGCCTTCTTAGCACTCATCAAATTCGGAACGTCGTTGCCTTGTGGGATCGTCTTAGCTTTGGTCTCACCTCTCGCCAATACAATCAGAAAATTGTGGTGTACAAGCATCTTGAGTGGGTCTGGAATGACGATCGGATCCAGAGACGTCACCCATATTACCTACAAGGGGGCCGATGGAGTCAGTCAAATACGATCTTGGTAGACGACTCCGCAATTAAAGCCACCGCGCAGCCATTTAACCACATCCTGGTGCCGGAGTTCAAAGGCCCTGATAGCGATAGGAACATCAAGTGTGGTAGCGTGCTAGAGCAGGTTGCAGGCTATCTTGACGTGGTAAGTTCGTACAGCAACGTGAGCGCGTACATGAAGGCGTTCCCATTCAAGGTCGACGAGGCAGGCTACCTCAAGCCTTTGTGGCCACAACCAGGCCCCGAAAACGACCGTTACGATGTGCAGGCGAAGCTCACTGATCCGTGATGCGAGATGCAGCCAAGAATGAGGTATTTGCTGCCTGGGGATAGGCTAAATGCATGGCTATGCCAGCTGTGAGAAGAGCGCCACTGCTGGATACCACTTGCATACATAGCGTGGGGCTCGGAAAGCATGAGCACGAGCACTTTGATGCACAGCTACATCGCAACTAGTCGAACGGGAAAGCCAAAGAACGTGACTATATGACTGTCGTAGCAGATGCCACGCGCTTCTCTATGATTGGAAAGTGAAATAGAAATGAAGATTGACGTTCGAATATACACTGCTCTATTGACACCAAAAATACCCTTAACTCCTGCGCTATGCTTTGATACTACAAGGACACGATCCAAGCTCCCATGCCTTGTTTTGAAGTGGCTCGACTCAGTGAACGTTCAGCATCTCTCTTGCCATTTCTCCACTTGTTTTCCTACTAGCTGCAGTGGCGACGCTCTCCGCAATAACGCTGGCATTTTTGAGGGCCGTTGCTGCGGCAGCTCCGGCGAGACCGTTGTCTCCGAAGCAATAGTAGTACACCCTCCTTGTGATTGTGGAGACATGGTCCGGTAGGTATAGGCAAGCCGCTATTGTGAGGAGCGTCAGGGTAAGGAAGAGGATAGAGTCTGGTGTTCGCGAGGTTAGTGAGCCTTCCGGAACGATCTGGCTTCGCTGGGAGATGCAGGAGTATGACCACGTACTGAAGATGAAACACTCTGTGGGCGTAAGCATGTAAAGCGCGAGGGTGACATCATATCGGTAGCGCTTGCGCTGGAAGTACTTGTACGTCTCTTGGGGCCTGATGATAGCCACAGTCACGAGGCTAAGGAGTACTGTGGATAGCAGGGCCGCGAAGAAATTGATCTCCACCATGATCGCTCTGTGCTGTGAAATATGATGCGACTGAACGATAAAAGAACGAATCGTGCGCACAAGAGGAGATGCAATTGGGAGACTGAGGTTTTGGAACAAACGGGTCAAGGTTGTTCCTTCAGGGGACGTGGGCTAAGTTAAAGAGTTTAAAATCACGTCCACCGTACGCGAACGGACTTGGCAGGGTAAGTTACATTGATCGGGTGCACGGTGCAGGGCTGAGGACCCGCTTGTCCTGCTCCCAGAGACTTGACGTGCGCGGGAAAATTTACCAGATGAGGGGGTAAACATTACGAACCACGATCGATGACCTTGCCATTGAGTCCAGCAGCATCGCTGAGGGTACTGTTGAAAGCCCTATCACGCCCCACGCGTCTTTGCACGCCGTCTCTAAATGCCCTTTGTACATTTTCGACATCCTCGACTTGGAACGGGGGCTCGAAGTCGCCTCTACCACCTCGCACGCCCATTCCCGATAAAGACATCACGATAGCCTACCTCAAGGGCTCTGGACCTGGCGGTCAAAAGATCAACAAGACCAATTCGGCGGTGCAGATCAAGCACTTGCCGTCGGGCATAGTGATCAAGTGCCAGGAGACGCGGTCGCGGGACCATAATCAAAAACTGGCAATCAGGAAGCTGCAGGATAGACTGGAGGAGATGGAGAAGGGCAAGGACAGCAGGCTAGGGAGGCGACAAGAGCTTATTCGGCGGCGCAAGAGGAATGCCGCGAAAAGGGCGAGGAAGAAGTACGGCACAACCAAAGCCCAGGGGACGGAACAGTGTGGTATGGAAGACGCAGCGAAGAAGCCCGATCACGCCGAGAAAGAGGGCAGCATTAAAATCGAACCAGCCGAGCACGGCGCAGCTAAGGCAACTTGAGTAGCACACACGCAGCGACGACCGAAGACGCCGCTGCTTCCCAGCGCTCCATTTTGCGCAGAGGCGGCGCCGGGGGTCCATGAGCACTTTGGTGCGAGAGCCTCGTCAACTCATGCCGCCTGGCGGTAGCATCCGAACCAACAAAACAATTGTGCCTTATCGGGAGAGCAAGGAAAGTGCGCAACAAAGCATGTGTCACAGATGAAATAGTACGTGCGAGGTACGCAGGCACGAGTATCAGCAGGATTTCGCACAGCCAGATCTCCGCGCTCGCTCTTGGAGGCGATTCAATCGGGAGATAGCCGCGCCAATGTTTGCATCGGAGTTTGAGTTTAGGTCAATGAGCTTGTGTCTCCCGTCAAAAGACCGTTTGGCGCATCGTCCAAGCGTACAGAAGGCATGTGAAGGACAATACTCCTTTACAAGATGCACAGATGCCGTCAAATCGTTTCCACTGCAATCGATGTCGAATTGCAGTCTTCTTTATCCGCTGATCCAACAATAAAGAGGTGTGGGACTTTCGTTATGCAGAAGGGGTTGATTCAACTTAGGCATCAAGAGACAGTCTGTATTCATGCATTCTCCATTCGTATGTAGAGTCGTAAAAGTCATGTGCCATACATGCTCATTTCTTCACGCCGCTATGTGCAGCTCTTCCATTATCCCATCGAAACCCTGTCGGGATGCCTCAGCTGCTCTCGCCCAGGAGATTCTCACTATTGTTCAACTGCAGTAGACATAACATGGACGAAAGGTCGAATAAATGCTTAATCCAAGCATACTTTGACGACAGGAGCCTGCGGTCAGCGAGGCACCGAGGACTATGGCCAACTCAGAGCGAGTCTCGTTCTGATATCGTGTCAAATATCTTTATGATGAGACCGACCCTACCCTGGCTGCTTCAAATCACATGAGAACTGAGCCGGACTCATCTTCAAACGTCGAAAGAGCCGGCACGCTGCATTGTCATACAATCGTGTTCATGAAAAGCCAGAGTTGCAACGGATGTCGCGAGCTGATCAGCATCCGAAGATCAACTGGGCCAGCTCTTGCATGCTGGCCTCACTCATGATATTCGAATATAGTATCGTCTTCCAGCCACCGACTAGGCGACGGCTGCCACCAATCTCTACCAAAATCCCTGGAATGTCCTGTTCAGCGCACGCAACGTCCCATACTTTCCTAGCAAAATCCATCTGGCAGCCACGGGTTTTGGTGGAGTCGTCTCGGATTACGACGATGACGGCGGCGCAAGAATTGTCCATCAGGGCCGCCTCGTGGCGGTGGTCAAATGGCAGATACCGGTTCTTGTTGGTCGGCGGGGTGTAATCCATGGCGAATACATTTTTGCCGTGCGTCCTTGAGATGGCTTCCGCGAGTGGCTGATAGTAATATTCGTGCGTTCGAGGAGACGTCGGCGTGAACAGCACGATGTGATTGGACGAATCGAGCACGCGTACAGCTCGCAATGCATCGTCTCCTGCAGTATAGATATGTGGCAGGGAGTACGTCCCAGGCATTTTCAAGATCGGCCTTCGCTCCTAGTCAATTGATGAGTGCTTTGGAGCCGCCAACTACAAAATTTTTGCTTTTAAAAGTGCTTTGTATGTCGCGAGGATGGGCTGCGCTCAAAATAGCGTACCGTTCGCGCAAATGCTGAAGGATGATGACTAGGAACGGCTCAAGGCTTGGAACAACATCAAATTCTCCGTCTATACGTTGAAGCTCGAACAAGCGAAGTGAGTACAAGGTGAATGATGCTTATTTTGTACTCCAAAAGCAAAATTCCGCACTTAAGCGAAAGCAAGCGCTAGCTGCGGGCTGCTGATATTGCACTGAGGAGGTCAGCGGAACCTTTCTTGCTCGGCCAGATTTAGGGCAATCGGCATGTGTCGACAACCACCATGAGCGTACTGGGGAGCAAGAAATTCAAAGCTTACACTGAGTCCAAATATATATCCGGCGGTCATGAGCGATCTGTGATGCGCTGTGGCGACGTTGGGTAAGTCCAAGCTGCCGAGCCGTAATTTCGATGAAAGAAAAAATTTAAAAAAAAAGAAAAAAGAAATCGAGCCGCGCTGATGCAAATTCGAGTGCAATGCACAAGAAGATAGAATACTTCCCAAAAAAACCCACAGGTTGAAGACGAAGAGAGTTTTTGGTTGTGAACGCAGCAAGTGCTCACGGAGCCTCGTCCGGGTTGGTACGTTAAATGTTCGTTAGAAAGGAACCAAAGGCTAGCGCGAGCACGGAGTGCAATTCGGCAGAACGAAGGCTAAAGCGAGCGCAAAGTTGGTAACCTAAATGATGAATTACCACTCCGTCGATGGTCATCGTGCAAGTAAACGCAGCGGTTGCACGGCATAAAAAACAGCATACGGCCATTGAAGTACTTCGCTCAAGCAGGAGATGGTTTTGGGCAAAGCGTGGCCATGGGCAACTTGGCTCAAAGATCCCCACTTCCCCACAGCCGCGAACGCTAGAAAGCTGCCATATTAATGCTAAGATTGGCCATTCAACTGAGCGTTGTGTGCAACCACGGGTGACAGATACAGCGATCTTGAGAACATGCAAAGAACTGGTTGTGGACAACGGCGGGAGGGCCTTCCAAGCGGAATGCAAAGGACATTCAAGAGGACGGGCGAACCAACTTACCAGATAGCAGAAGGTCAACCTTGCCTTCTGTTTTCGGAGCTGGATGCGGTAGATCGATAGGCGACTACTTCTGCGAGAGACACAAGGCCAGACGAATGGTTGCTGTTATATCTTCCTCCTGATATTTTTGGTAACGAGCGTATGTCGGCAACTTGTGTCAGGGCTCAGTCAAGGGCGTGGAGACATGGATGGGCGGCCATCCATGACTGAGGGCGGAGGTCGTCGCGGATTTCGCAGCGCATTGGAAACGCAGGCGCACTAAGGAAATAGGTCCGAAAGAATAAAAAAAGGGCCAGCGGAGCTTTGATTCAATACGCATTCGACGGCGATGTGGCAATGTGAGAATGACAGGCGAGCACAAACTCGTATGCACGTGTGTATCGAGGACGTACGTCGAGGAGACGAGGCAGACGCGCTTCGAGGAACGTCAAATGAGAACAAGCAGCAAGCGAGCGCCATTCAGACGCCGTCATTGCCCTCAGGGAGTCAACAACAGAGGACGAGGGGGCGGACGAACTTTGATGTGGACGGGATGTCCTTTTGCTTTCACTTGTACTACATGATCCATGTGCTTGGGCCTGAACCACCGGGGCGCCATTGGCAGACCGTCGGAGCTGAGATGCCCCAAAACATCACGTCCGCCCATGCACGACGCGGACGCTCATCACTGTTGCTCCCTCGCAGCAGCATATACACATGAGAAACGAGCAAGATGGACCTGTGGCGATCGCTTCGTCCAAGGAAGGCGGCGCGGCGCGAGTGTTTGGCGACTCCACGCTGCACCCCGTCAACCCGGACAAAGGTCCAATGTCGTGAGGTCAGCGTGATGGTCTTCTGCGTCACCATGACTTGCCAGCTCGACACAACTCAGCTTCAAATCTCTAAATCGACCCAAGTGCACTTGGAGCAGCCCGTCTTGGCTTTTCTGATGGCGAGTTGCTCAGCCGAGCGCAGAGATATGCTGTCCAAACTTGGCTGAACCCAGTCCCTCTCTTCTCCCGTCTGCCGGTAAATCCCACAAATACACGATCAGCCCATACGAAACTGTCCACTGCGACTGTCCGGCCTTGACGCTTTGGAAGCCGGCCAGATAGTCTTCTGAAAAGTTAATCAGGGTCGCGTGCGCGCCGACTTTTCTCAGCTTGTCCGCTGCGTGTACAGAGTCACCTTTCCTAGCTTCTCGTCTCGCTTGCCTCTCTGCAAGCCAGGCTCATGCCTGGGCTATAACACCGTTGTATCTTGCCATTCTGTGATCTGATCTAAGCTCGACGGCGATCTTGATCTGGTGGTATAGTTCACGAGTTTGGCACGTCGAACATTGATGCCATCAAAAGTTCGATATGGGTCAATGTCACGGGCCCATCGCAGGACGGACCAAGCATCTTTAGACTCAGAACCGCAGCGGGCTGATGAGATGCAAACGGACTGTGGATGTCAAACTCGCTGTGAGCCCGCTTTTACAGCTGTGCGATCGAGGCAGGCGTGAGTTTATCCTATGAGCAGAGCCTCCGCATAATAAGATTCTTATTTGGCCTAAGTCCGTCGACCAGCTGCGTGCTGTACGCTGAAAATGATTAGACATTGGGCTGGAAAACTCAGTTCCAAGCTGAGGACGTGTTTAACGTAGCGCAAGCCGAAGTAGATATAATTCTCGCAAGTTTTGGGGACTAACGATCTTCCCAGGTCGCGAGATCGCTGCTTGAAATACATAAGCCTGTAAGGGACATCAACTGGCAAGTCATCCTGGCCGTCGATGGTCTATCTATTGAGCTAAGTTACCTCCAGCCTTTCGTCACCGTCGAAGATGCGCCGTTGCCTTGTGCGCCGGTTTTGCCTCTTTTAAATAATACAAGAGTGGAATTCTGCTGCACTCTGGTGTAGTCCTCGATGTTCATTCCACCTTTCATTCGCTGTTAATTGCCACTCCCGTTTTTGCAGACTATAAATAACAGCTGCCTTGAGGTGCATAGTCAAAGCTCAAAAGCTCGAAAGATAGCCCATGATATTTGATCAGCTCAACGTTTCTCATCAGACATAGGCTTATGCAGTGCAAAGACTATAATAAGTCCATCTTTTTGAGCTAGACCCAATAAATATCCGTCGGAGTACTGATGTAGCTTAATTTTTTCCATACACCAGGTTTGACGACAAAGATTATGAACAGAGATATCTCTACTGTGCATTCTGTCCTATTCGTCACTTTGACTAGCAATCAAATTTATTCGCTAAAGCCTGGCCGCTCATATGCTCTTTGGGCTGAGACGCTTTAGCTAGCAAAAACATCTTGAACATGGTTCTTTGTCATATCTGCAGCTTGTTCAAGGATGTTTTATCGTTTCTCGAGATAGCCAAACACACACATATGAAGCGAGCGACAGAGAGAGAAAGAGAGAGAGAGAGAAGGGGGGGGAGGTTCTGCACCTACTCAGGCCGCGAAGATAAAGAGATAGGACAATTTCGATCTAGATAAATTAGCTCCTAAAAAGCAGGTGTTATCAATTTCTAAAACGCCAAGCTAAGTCTGTTATGCTTCAGATTTGATCCAGCGCAAATCATGGCAAAGTCATGCTGACGGCATATCCGAAGCCGAGCCGTCAAGATCCTCCACAGTCCGTCCTCTTGTGTTATTAATCCATTGCTTCGTGTTTGTCAGGCCAAGACAGCTGCAGCCAAGGTTAGTATTAACGGCCATAAAATATAGAAAGACAGTTAATTTCAACTTACGGAACCAGAAGCATGGAGGTAAAAGCATCAACTTCGTCGCCATCTCCATTCTCCAATAAATCTTTTATGAAGATGTTGCACACTGCAATAGGCTTCTTCAGCCGCCATGTGTCGAAAAAGCCTTGCGACGTGTCCGCGTTCCATAGACGCTTGGACGCTGTCCAGATGTGCGGCCTGGTCCATTCTCCGAGCGGGTGCTGGCCCCTCGCGATCAAGCAATGCACATTGATAAAGAACGAGGCGGCCAGAATGGTCCTTGACACGCACTCCCAGAAGATCCAGCTGCTCCAATCAGCAGGGCAGCTCGGAGTGAAGGAGTCGAGACTAACTTGCAGAGACTGGTCACGCAGGCTCGCGAGAGAGGCGAGCCAGGTCTCGAGGATGGGCAGGTCACGCTCGACGTAGTGCGCTTCGCGAATGGACAGATACAGCAGAAGGGCCTGGACGCGAGCGAGCGACAGCGTGGGTGAGACCTGGTGCCGCGAGTACTCAATGATGAGGGCGCAGGCCTTATTTTCGATCAGCGGCACGACCACGTCTTCGGTCTGCGCCGTTTTGGTCGCGTACATGAGGCAGCTCGCAAACACGTCGCTGATCAGGTTTGGCCGGTCGTGAGAATAAAGCTTCCGGTGCAGGAACGGGGTGCTGCACGAGAAGGCCATGCAACGATGCCAGTTACGGATGGCGGCGACGGCACACGCGATGCGACTCGTGTCGTCGTTGAGCTGACCGACGTTGAACTCGTCCTATGTCGCCAGTCAGTCAAGACGTTGATTCTAGAGAAAAGCCTTTCTTTGCTCTTCTCTCTCCCCTATCCCTAAGACTTACACAAATATCCTCGACATGGCTGTAGTCGTCGTGCGTGTAGATCTGTATCGACCTATCGTCCAGTCGCATCGAGTGCTGAGCCGGAAAGCTGGCTGGACAAGGTGGGACTGGCAAGCAAGGTACAAAGCTCGAAAACCCAAAATCGGCGTTGTCGCTGTCATGCAATTCAAAAGTTGCAGCGTGAAAGTCGAGATCCGGAACCTCAAGGGTGACCGGCAGCGGGTCAGTCAGCCGGTTGATCGAAAATGGTACAGCGGCACAGCTTGCGCTTGCGCTTGATGCGATGACGACAGCGGTTGTTGTTGCTGTTGTTGCAGACATTGAAGCAGGTCGCCGGTCTCGAGGTGCCTGTCCGTTGTAGACGCAATTGGCCTTCTTCTGAAAGCAGCGAGTACATTGAGGCAAAAGCATATCGCAGCGTCGTTTCGCCTTCACGCAGGCACTGCAACTCTTCCGACGCGGAGGAGGAACATCATGCTGCTTCATCGTCCTCTACCATGTCATACGCAGAGTATGAGGATGTAAATGAGCTGCGAGAACTACAAATCGATGGAAGGAGAAGCAGAGCCCAATGCTGTAGCAGAAGCTTAAGGGCTTACACTCTAGTCTGCTTATTCATTTCTCCTTCCCTATCTTTGTTTGTTTGTGGACGAAGAATCGAGTTAAATGAAAGCAGGCTAATTCATGTTCATTATGTTACATTTGTCTTTAAGCAGGCGGCTGATCTGGGGTTGGTGCATAAGCTTACGCCAAGCTTTCGTCGGCTGCAACTTGATGTTCATCATGTTCCCTTCATCCTAACAACCTTCATTCTTTGCGAGCTCCTGTGCCTCGTGCCCCGCTTTGACTGGATCCGCGTGTTAGCAGAGCTGAACCATCAAGCAATCAGAGTTTGTCTCTAATCTCGGGGCAGCGCTCTTCTGATTAGACTACTCTACTACTCACGTAAAATTTGGTTTTAGCCTAACCTTCGGTGACCACCGCAGCCACTATAAGCTTGCTATGCTGTGATGAGGCAGATGTCATGGAACTGCTTGAACACGAGAGAACAATGATGTAACTGCGAAGCAGCAAGATAACTTACAAAAGGCGCTTAGTTCAGTAGTACCTATTCTAGTTGCAGGTTTTGCGTATAAAGACATTAGATAAAATGGAGTAAAAGGGAAACGGCTCTACAGAGAAAAGAAAAATCTAATGCCCCCTTGTACTTTCCCTAATCAATATTAGAGTCGCAGAAGCCAACCTTGGGATATTAGCTGATGTTGGCCAACCTTGGTTCTATGAATGTAATAGAAAGGTGTCTATTAGTGTCATGGCCGAATCCCGTGACAGGAAGGATATTTCCATTGTCTCGAGAAAGTTAGTAATTTTAAATAAGCCTCTACTATCTTCTTTCATCATTTCGATTCTTAGATGATCATGGGAAGGCCGTCGATATATACTCTAAATCCACTTCTTAATTAGTATTACGGAGTGCCTGGGACCTGTCGGTGTGATCGATGAATCTGAGATGGTTGATTCGTTCGATTGTCTGCAGCTGTCTTGCCAGGTGTCCGCTCATGCCACCCCCTTCTGTCGGCGTGATCGATGAATCCGATATCCTTGATTGCGACGATCGTAAACTTTGCTGCTACTAAGCATATTCACGATGCTTCTCGTTGTCAGAGTGGACAATGCAGCTGATGCATTTGTTACGACCGTGACCCATTCAGTGGCCAGTGTTGAAGCTGGCTGTGGCACTCTATTTTATGATGCTTGGTTCTTGTATAATACAAATTCCTGTTTCTGGCAGATATGCTTCGTACTTGCCGCATACCAAGACTGGCTTACGCGTGATCCACCAAATCACCAGTTCACAGCAAGCATGTTCTAACTAGATCCGACAACAGCTATCTCTATGTTGGTCCTCTTGTCTAGTAAAATCAATGCGTATGATCTATTTTTGGATTCCGCATACGTCGCAAGAGCTGTAATGTGACCTTTTGTATTATGTTGAAGTACTTTACGAAAGTTCCTTAGCGCAGACATACACTACGTTGTTCGTCATAATACTTCATATCACTTTCCCAATTATTCTTCAATGCTGAGATGATAGAAGAGAAAAGTCATGTCATAAAAAATACAGAACATCTTCATAAAAGTAATTAGTCCATTTCCGCCCAATGAAGTGAAAAAGATGCTCACAAATATCATGGTGGCAAATATCATGCAAACTTCAGTCCCACATAAGGAAGCCATCAATTATGCCAGCCTTTGACCCTAGAGAATGAGCAGACAGCCATTGTCACCACGTCCAGGCAAGTCCTATCCCACAAGCATAGTCCATTATTTGAACCATCTGATGAGCCAACCAGTCTTCATTTTTCTTGCACAGCCATAGTATTTATAATGTTTTCACAGTATTCGATTAGCGATCTGAAAGCTCCTTTGAACCAGGACACCTCAAGTAGCCATGTTGAGAAGATGGTATAGAAAGTACCGTCTGCAGCAACACGATCCAAATAGCTCTGCTGAGAGCGTAGACAGGTGCATCTTTTTGATTCATTTCGTAATTTTTCTCCATTTGCGAATCTTGAACTCCTTAGATTTCAGTAGCGTGGGACGAGGAGTTAGATTAGAAGAAACGTGATTGAAGGCCAAGAACGTCGAAAGTTTCGTTTCTGGAGATTGAAGCAACGCTGCCCTTTTTTTTTTTTTAGTGGTAAGGAGACGTGAAACTGCTCCGCGCACACCGCAAACATAACAAGACATATTAATATGTAAGACATGTTCAATTTTATGCAGCCCCAGGAATGTGTCAGGTCTTGAATTAGTTCACTCCAGGATGTTGCCTTGGGTGGACTCAACTTGGAAATTGTGTTAGTTGTACAAACCGGCTCCGCTGTTATATTGGTTAGGAGGATAAGCGCGGCTTGGAAAATGGACATAAATAGGGCGGATTCCGGAGCGAGCTCGAGCAGCTCCATCGAGTCGAGCAACCTGATATGGATTTGGAAATGTCGATGAATGATTTGGAAAGGGATGATTCTGTTGCTGTGAAATGCGAGGTCCTCCATTATGGTGCCGAAAATGAGCCGAAGCAAAAGGCACACCGGGTCGTACACCTTGAGGACCATAGCCGCATGAAAGTGCAACTTTAGATCCATACTTGTTGCCGCGAAGGGAGACCAAATGCTTGCTGCAAACGTGGCCGCATTAACCTTCGAGTTGCCACTGGAGGTATGCTGGGGTATACACACCGGATCTCAGCTTGAACGATCTCACGGAGGTGGGGACTGGCGTTGTTCAAGATCCACTGTATCAAAAAGTTGCCATACTGGTCACGCGCAACTGCGGGGAAAAGTCAGTATGAGGGATATTATAAGATTATTGAAGCAAGCTTACTCTGGACAAGTGGACTGAAGTTCTCTCCGGGAGCGCGCACTAGGATCTGTTGCAGGTATCGGTCGAGAAATTCACTCCCGCAAACTTTGAGACACTTCTCAATGCACTTGGATGCGTACTGGTCCATGCTGTAATCGGCGGCTCGAGAAAGAATCATGGAGATGGCAACATCTCGATCGTGTGGAGAGCCATGCTCGCAGATATGCTGAATACACCAGTTTCCATACTGACCACGGGCGATGTAATCAAGATTGGCCAACACTTCATCAATGCATGGGCGCTTGTCCTCATCATTGCAGTTCTCGAATATGTTTTGCACGACGAGGCTGCCAGTTTCACCCACTGCGACTTGAGTCCATTGACCGACGAGGGCAGCGTTCACCGTACCCATAATCATCGGTGGAGGTCCTTGCCACCGAAGCTCAAACAATTTTTGCCAAACATGGCAAGCATAGCGGTGGACGATGGTATCGCGGATACGAGATAGGAGCTCGCGAACCATCTGGTGTTTGAAGCTTTCCGGAACGCAGTCGAAGGCCTTCTGAATGACGTGGCAGCCAAATGCGTCGGTGCTAAGACGAACGGTATGACCCTCAATGTGAGCGGCAAGTCCCACGATCTGAGCTTGATTGGCACACTCGAAGACACGCTGGATGAGGAAATTACCGAAGCGGTTACCCATTAACTCTAGACCGCGGCGAATGATACTTCCAATGATGTCATCTTTTATGGCTGTATCGGAATTCTTTATTTTCTGCTGTAGAAAGATCGAGGCCTGCTGGTCATTGTTGCTTATGATCTTGTCGACGATCAAGTCCCAGTCTGCCGTGACGCCAGGCTCGAGTAGCTGGCGCCAATTGATCTGCTGAGCAGGATGTAAGTACACGTGCTTACCTAGAGGAGAAGGATTCCAGGACTCGACTATGCTTGTCTCATGATTGAATTCAGCAGCATTAGCGTTAAGGCGCGAACCGAGCGGACCGTATGAAGCGTGGGGGTTGTTATAGCCACTGTAGCCAAATTGTGCATGAGAAAATCCATTACTACGGGCGTTGCGCTGTGTATCGGGAGTAACGCGAGGTGCCATAATTGGATGAGTGGTGGCACGATACATTTGAATGGGCTCTGTGACGAGTAGCGAGTTGGAGCTATTGACAGGAGCCGGAGCAGAATATGGAGGAAGGGCGGGCGCTGAGACAGTGCCTCCGTAGGTGTTGGGAGCGCTCGAGTTCCAAATGGTACTATTTAACCCGTGATAGAAACCTGTCCGGGAACCGACCCCAAGGTGACCACTGGGGGCAGATGCGTAGCCGTCATAACCGGAGGACGTAGGAGGTGGGCCCAAGACGTACGATGAGGACCTGCATTGTCCTCCATGTAGTTGGCCAACATTTGCACTCAAGGAAGAAGTCGTGCTCTCCGAGATCAATTCGCGTGTTGATCGAACGTGGCTGTTCTCCTGTGCAAGCTCGCTGGCATGAAAATTGACCGGTGCGAGATGGGAACCCATGTGAACCCGATCATCATGTGAAGGGTTGACGATGGCAGAAACAGTTGAAGAAACTCTACTGCTGTTACTGCCCGACACGGTGCTCGAAGAGGAACCGCTGTGAAAGTGAGAGTGATATGCGGTGGTAGAAACATTGCCTGCGAGACTAGCAAGTGGAGAAGTCGAGGAAAGAGTGTAGTTCTGCGAGAGGTCAGAATTGACTTTGGGAGAGTGGCTAGGATAAAAGACAATAGTTAGACTCCTTACCAAGAAGCGTGCATTTGCTTGGTTGGCTTCGCTTTGGGTTGTGTTCTGGCACCGTGTTCAGCATCGTCTCCAAAACTTGCTTGGATCTGGGTGGCTTACAGGATAGATTGGGGAGCTACCTTGGTCTGTGATTGAGTTGCTCACATTGGGTGCCACCATGCCACGCATAGCATCTGAGGGACCGGAGACAGGCTGCATGCTCCTGTTGTTGGGGACGTGCAACTTGGGGGGCAGGATTGTCTGCCGAAGTCGAACAGTGAGCAGTAGAGCCGCAAAGGAGACAAAAAGAAAGGACAAAACAAAATTGTGGTGAAGATGAAAATGACAAAGGCGATAATCTAGGTTGGGACAACAAAGACGCAGAGCAGGTGTCAGTTTTGTCACCACTTCGGGACAGGGCGCCAAATGAGTTGAGAAGTTGTGATAGACACAAATCAAACGGGATGAGGCGAAGAAGAACTGGACGAAACAAGACGAGGTGAGAAGGGCAAAAGCAAGGAGAAAAGGAAGGCAAAAGATGAAGATGGCGACAATGTGCGGTTGCAAGCCTCAAGAATCTTCTGCAAGTTACGAAGCCAACACAGGACGGCAGGGGCAACATGCTCGAGCACACCAAGGCAGCGGCAGAACGGACGGCGTGGTGGTGGAAGAAGAGGAGGAGAAGGAGAAGAAGGAGGAAGGAAAAGAAGGAGGAGGAGGAGAAGGAGAAAAAGGAGGAGGAATTAGTGGTAGTGGCAGTGGTAGTGGTGGTGGTGGTGGCGGGATACAAGGCGACAAAGAAAAAGGAGAGAGAAAGAGAGAAGGACTCACCATGGGGGCGGCGACTATGTGAGGCATCGGTATCGCCCAGGGAGGAAGAAGCGGATGCCGTTGGAGGGCAAGCTGAGGAGGTTGGAAGGAGCGGACGCTGGTGGGCCTAGAAGATGCGCTGTGCCTTGCCCGCTCGGCCTCGGCCTCGGCCTCGACCTCGCTGTACTCTGGAAACGGCGCGGTGACGGTGGAAAGGCTGTCTAGATCGTCGTCTCGGTCGTCATCATTGTCGGGAGGATTCTGCCGGGGCTCGGGCTCGGGCTCCGTCTCTTGGTGGCGGTGGCTGATCTGGGTCCGTTTCTGGTGTTGCTGCTGATGCTTTGCTGCTCGTGGCTGAACGACGGCCAGATGCTGCAGGCGCGACATGTGGTCGTTGCCGAGACGAGGCTGGACGCGAGAGTCCATGGTGGACAGACCCTGGGCAATATTTACACTGCAAGTGAGACTCACCCCGCTCAAACGTGTCACGTCCCGTGGCGCTGACAGAAGGCGCGACTCTCGGCGCTTCGAGACCCCGTGTGCTGAAATCAGAGAGAGAGAGATTGTGTGAGTGAGCGCGTGTGTATCTGTGTAATGTCGTCGCGGCCACGACGACAAGCTGCGGCCGGTATGTCTGAGCAACGTTGCAAATGCTGAAGGGACAGAAAGGAGCAGGAAAGGACCCAGCGACATGGTTTCCGGTTATATATATATGGTCTTGATCCGACCGTCACGTCTTTTTGCTCTCATCCTCCTCAAATTCACTTTGCGTGCCGTCCTGACCCCCAAGTGAAGTCTCGCTCATCCCTCCTCGCTCCGTCTGGCATCAAAAAACCCCAGTTCACACCCGTCCAGGCCCTTCCATGCGGCGCTTGTCCCGCACATGATCCAGTCAGGTTGTCCAACGCCAGAGATGGTGGGCATCAGACGCGCGACTCGCCTCAGCATGGCCGCGTTCGAGCCCCAGACGACCAGTTCCAGCCGGGAGTCGAGCGGCCGCACAAAGATAGCTCCCACTTCACTTTGAGCTGAGACCCATGAAGAAAGTTGTCCGGATATGTGGCGACCTAGCAAGACCTGCAACATCCGTCTGCCGTCACTCAATGCATCGGCGTGGCCTGCCAATGACTTTTCGCTCGAAAAGAAACCAGGAGGCATGTCATCGCCGATTCCGATCGTTATCTGATTCCCGACCTTCGCAGGCACAAGCTCCAATTCTGTTCCCTCCAGAACCTCGGCGTCAGCAAAGAAGTATTGGTGTAGATTACGAGCCACCTCAAGAGCGGTGGCAAAGCTGTCGCCGTGATACGCGACAGTGAATGGTCCTTCAGATCGCAGAATGGCCTCAAGTCCACCCAAGGGAACCTTCGGCACCATCTTGTCTTGAGGCTTCTACACTCATCTCGTCAACTCAATTCGCACCCCGACAACTCAAGCAACAAGCTCACCTTTGTTGTCCACTCACCGCGCGCATCTTTCCATACCTCAACCGCATCTGTGGTCTCGAGACCACCATCCGAGGCGAAATCCATGACCTCGCTGTCAATCACCACACGGCGTTGCGCCATCTTTCTCTTCAGTCGGAAAGCAAGAACATTTTGTGTCTCAAATCTCCACTGCTGCTTGCTCTCATCCAGAGTCGCAACGACTCTTCCAAGCTCTCCTGACACGACAAGGTAAAGCACCTTCACTCCGAATTTACTCCCTGTATCTGCCGGATTCGCGACCACGAGCTCAAACGTCGAAGGGATCTTGCGATCCTCCTGTACCCTGTCTATTTGCTCCTTGTAAAACTTCGTAAGAGCATCCGAGGTTACCACCTCATCCCACCAGTGCGGCTTGCCTGGCACCTCAAGGTAGCCGCTATTCCAGTCAGCTTCTACTATTAGTTCACTCATGAGGCGGGAATGATATGGAGGTACGTTGTCATCCGCGCCGCCGTGTTGCTGCTGGATCGGGATACCCTTTGCGTTTGGAACAAGGTACTCAGCGCGGTAGCTGTTCAACGCCGCCTCGAGCACAGCACGTTTTTTTGGTTCTGATGGTCTCCAGAATTTGTAAGGAACGTACTCGTTGATGGAGAGATATCCGGAAAGAGGAGAGGCAGCAAAGACGTTGTCTGGATAGTGCAAAAGCGCATACCATGCTCCCTGGCCACCATTTGAATGGCCGCCAACGAACCACTGATCAGTGTTGACGCGGACGCCACCCCAGCCGGTGGCTTCGATCCAATTTGTTATCCCGTCGATGGAGGCTAGGACGTCAGTAAATCCCCAAATGTGCCAATCATCGCCTGACCATGGCGTGACGCCAGAAGGAAAAAGGATCCATGCGCAAAGGCTCGGAAGCAGATCAAAAACATCATAGATCATGTCGCTGTCCGCCTCGACACCGGCGCCATGCAACTGCAGCATAACTGGGGCCTTGAAAGAGCTTGTGCGGCCGTGACAGGAAGCGTTCTCAGACGGGGGGCGCAGAATGGAGTAGCTGATGATGCCGGCAGGGTGAAGATGAGTTAACTTGTGCGCATGCCTCTGGTTCTTGTGTCTTAACGGAAAGGAAACGTTCATGCTTCTGGTCTTGCCTGGTTCGCACGCAAGCTGGTACTTGACGGCAAGCTCAATCTCGTTCTGAACTGGTCCATTTCCACTCGTGAGTTGAAGAAGAAAGACGACTGGACGAGTTTGTCCAGGAGCAACCCTCCTGATTTTATTCTCATATAGTGAAGCAGTAAACACTTCCGACTACTGCGTGTCAACTGGAGGGCAAGACGGCTCACACATATATACACTTACAATAGGCTGAACGACAGCTACATCAAGCACCTGGATCCATTCATGACCATTATTCCGGATATCAACGCTTGCGTACGGACTGGGTAACACGCCATCTACAATATCAGACAGAAGAGCGGTTCCTTCCACCGCCTCAGCAACTTCCGCCGTAGGCGCAATCTCGATACCAACGTCCATGTAAGGGTTTCCCACTCCACCCATAGACCGCACATCACGTACGAGCCTCACGTCAAGAACATGCTTCCCAGGAGCGATTCGAAAGACAGGGGGTGATTTGCGAAACGAGTAGAAGTCACCGCCGAAATGGCGCTCGCCGTCGAGTGCATACTCAAGAACATGGTCTGTGTACAAGACGACGGAGACTGGAGTGTCGGCATGGATGTAGAATTCGCCTTGCGCCCAACCCTGCCATTGAAGGGCGGACCATCCGTAGACGGCCTGAAGGAAGACCCAGTCTACGTTGGGAAATTCGACACGAAGCGAGAGCTTGCAACCGCCGTTGGTAGCGGGTGCGCAATGCGCTTTTGCGAAGGACCACGTGAGCGTTCCATTCGGAGTCAGAGAGCTTTTGAATGTTGCCTCGTTGTCGGCACGCAGTGTTGGGAATCCTCCGTAGTATTCGAGAGGATCTGCTCCCCAGGGTGCTTCTGCGATGTATTTCAGTCAGCGTGCAAAAGCGACAATAACTTATGTAGAGTGACGAAGCAACATTCAAACATGCCTCGTGTGCCAATTTGGAAAGGGCCCAAGACAGCCCACTCATCGCTGAACGTGATCCAGGGCAGGCCCGGAACGTCAACATTTAGCACTGCTTGCAGACTGCCATCTTGCCAGTCTGTGACAAAAGGGCTTGTAAGGGGCAATAGGAGGCCGAACGTGGCAAAGATGGCGCACAGTGCGATCTGGCTCATCTCAGACCAAGCGGCATCAATGATGGCAAGTGGGTACAGATCATCACATGGCAAGGAGAATGATATGGCTGCAAGATAGAATCCTTTCTTTCCTCCTAGGGTCGTCGTATAATCAACACAGCATTCCCGTCGTGGTTGTCGATAAGTGCGAGAAGTGGCTTGTTCAAGTGCAATGTTGTGAGTTTAGCCTTTGCAGGTTGTTGGCTCCAAAGGAAGTTTTCCCGCCGGACATGGTTGCGCGTACACGCGGCCGTGGCCTTTTCTGGCCAAGTCGTCAAAAGGGCGTGGGATCACGGAAGCGGTCCTGACTGGCCACACTGGCCTTAGTACGAGCGTCCTTTGTCTCCTGTGCAACTCCATCTTCTCCATCGTCTCGCTCCCATCGTCTCTCCACAGTGCATTGCGCGCAGTCAGCTTGTTTTTCAGTTGTCGGAGCCGCATTTTGCTCTCTGCGCCAGAATACCCTGTGACGGCGTTCGTGCAGGGACTCCGGCACTTAGGCCAGGCTTGTGCGTATCTCTCAGGAAATACCACCTTGCGAATTGGGACGACACGAGAGCCACAATCATTCCAATGGCACTGTCATAGTCGCCGCATGTTCGTCCTTACACTCGCTTGATTTGCGCAGAACAGGAGGAGGCGGTACTGGGCAATGACTGCAACCTCCGCCCTCATCATCAGCACAACCATTGCCACCATCGCGCCGTCGAGGACGACCAACATGGAGACAGCCTCCCCAGTCACGGCCAACGGAGGCATGTCCAAATTTCCCGCCTTCGCACCCGACGTTATGGCCCATACAGATGACAACAACAGACGCTCCACGTCGTCACCGGAGCGCAATCCGTCGCTGACGCTGCGGCAGTCCCTGGACAATGACGCCGGCACAGGCAGGTTCCAAGCGTCATCCCACTGGCAGTCTCGCAGAAACAGCAGGGCCCAGGCCAGCCAGAGCCATATCCGACTTCCCTCGCGAGGACGAGGGCATGGGCGCCAGCGGAGTCTCAGCGAAGCTATCCAGATCATCAGAGAGCGAAATGGAAGCATGAGCCAGAATGCGCAGGAGATTGCGGATGCGCTTAAGGCGCCCGTGTCGCCGCGCCTAGTGGTGAGCAGCAAAATGCACGGCGCCTGCTCGCGCGCCAAGCTGTGCTCGTTCATGGTGCTAATCAACGTCATTCACAGATTCTTTGCGCGGCATGGTATGGAATGTCGATGTTGGCCAACACTTCGGCGGGTCAGATCCTAAACACGTTCCCTAAGCCCGTCACTCTCACGATCGTGCAGTTTTTTTTCGTCAGCTCCTGGTGCCTCGCCCTCTCCTGGCTGGCAAGCCTCTATCCGGCACTCAAACATCACTTTCCCGCCCTGCGCAACGGCGTGCGGCGTCCTAGCCGCGACCTGATAATGACCACTCTACCCCTCACTGGCTTCATGATCGGCGGCCATATACTCACCTCCGATGCCATGTCCCGCATCCCCGTCTCGCTTGTCCATACCATCAAGGGCTTAAGTCCCCTGTTTACTGTCTTTGCGTACCGTTTCATCTTCGATGTCAAGTACCATTACACGACCTACCTCTCCCTCCTCCCCCTCACCATTGGCGTCATCATGGCGTGCTCCACTCAGTTCAGCAACAACTTTCTCGGTCTTCTTTCGGCCTTCAGTTCGGCCATTCTCTTTGTAACCCAGAACATTGTGTCCAAGAAGCTGTTCAGCGAGGCTGCTGCCGCCGAGCTTGACATAGGTCCTCTAAAGAGTAGAAAGCCGGACAAGTTGAACCTGCTGTGCTACTCATCTGCGCTCGCCTTTGCCTTCACGGCACCCATTTGGTTGTGGAGCGAAGGTATCGGCATCATCGGGGATTTCCTGTTCGACGCTAGTGTGGACCTCGAGGTGCACAAGAACTCTCTTGATCATGGGGCGCTCTTGCTCGAGTATGTCTTTAATGGCGCATTCCACTTCTTCCAGTCGCTCATCGCCTTCACGCTTC
Source organism: Verruconis gallopava (assembly GCF_000836295.1). Lineage (NCBI taxonomy): Eukaryota > Fungi > Ascomycota > Dothideomycetes > Venturiales > Sympoventuriaceae > Verruconis > Verruconis gallopava. The sequence goes on along the minus strand of NW_015622192.1, from coordinate 68,902 downwards.
TATCTATGGTCTCTCCAGTGACGTACTCTGTCGCCTCACTCATCAAGCGCGTCTTTGTAATCTGTTTCGCCATCGTCTGGTTCGGCAACAAGGTCACGAGCGTCCAGGCCATGGGAATTGCACTCACTTTCCTAGGTTTATACTTATACGACAGGACGAGTGGACACCATGCAAAGGCCGAGAAAAGGCAGCGACTTAGAGACATGCCTTCACTGCTACCTGTCCACGAGGTTGCGACTCCGCTAGTAGACAAAGCCTCTTTCACCGAGAGCTCGATGGTGGCAAATGACGCCGTGTTTGGTGGATACAGAGGCGAAGGGGCGGAAGAGGAGAAGAGAAGAGAAGAAGCATCTTTGACTGCACAGACCAGATCTGAGGGTAATGGCTGGTTGGCGCCCGGCACGAAGGCAGAAGACACTTGGAACTGGGTGGACGCAAGCCGCCGAGGAGTGTCGGTGACGTGATGAACACTTTTACAACTTAAAGAGCATTTGTAAATTTTGATGCCCGCCCATACCCGACGGCTTCTTCGTCATAGAGTTTGATCTTGATTTTAATTGGGGAGCGACACCGTGATGAAATTTCTGGATAGCATGTATAGATATAGGTCGCAGCTCCGCCGTATACTCCAAAAAGAGAGCTTAGAAATGGCCCTTTTGTTCTCATCACCCCTTCGAAAAACGAGACTTACGTGCTGAGATATTTCATTTGTCCATCCGCCATATAACAGTAAGCTGGCGGCGATGCACAGGCAAATCTGCGCGTAGAAGAGACTGCCTCTTGAATCTGGACAGACACAACACAGCACGCCTTGTCCAGCGATTGACTTTGGTGTGCGTGATTGTACACGAGCGCAGGCCCCCCCCCCCCCCCCCAAAAAAAAAAAAAAAAAAAAAAAAAATCACCATTCGCAGGTATTTGCCATGTATTTCGCACATGTTCATTGTTTATCCTAACTTGCGGAGGTAGTACATTGATTTTCACAAGGCTGTCAACGGTGATATTGCAACAGATAGGCATGGAGAGAGATAGCCGTGATGAACATTCATCCTATACACGCATGATACATTGCAAGTTTTAAGCTACGCACAGAGCTTAGTGGCAAGGCTGTCGCTTGTTCGTGAGAATTTAACCAAAATGCGCGGCGTCTCTTCACTCGAACGCGGCCTTGCAAGAGGCAATCTCAACTTGCGTCTGGAAGACGAAGCATCTTCGCTGTAATGTCAGTATAACGATCGAAACATAGGGTCATCGTAGGCCGGAGCCGTATGAGCAGACAACGACAACTATATTTCAGACTGCAATACTGTGCTACTCTCTTAGAACTGAGGAATATGCCACTGGGATTCAAGTACTTCTCAGAAGAGGCAGTGCACTGCTTCTGATGGCATGATGCGGATCGGCAGCAGAACCTAGCAGGAGATGACTTCATGTTAGCTGGGGATGTGCGAGAGTCCAATCACATGTAATTTAAACATTGAGGTCGGTCGCCGAGCAAGTTGTACGCTGAGGAACGGTGGGCACAAGAGAGACTAGGGCAAAGGACAGAAGCAACAAACATAGCGATCAAGATCATAGTCAAAATCCTCATGCGAATCCCAATTAGTGCCGCGTACAGTGTGAAGCATGAATCGAGTGATGGACCGCCGCAAGAATGGCACGGGGAAACTCAAGAGAGGTCGGCTCTTTGATAGTTAAATTAGATGCAGCTTAGGTTATAAGGTGTCGAGCTTGGCCACTTTGGGTGGGTCAGTGGCAGACAGTCGGACGTCTGATGCAACACCCATTTGTATGCCAGACAACGTAGATTAACGTGTACGGATGTCCTTACAGTTCAACTCGTTTCTATGCAACACCCTACGCTCATCTGTTCACATAGCCATTGACCCGCCGTATTCCTGGAAATCTTCACGGGGGCGCTGCGAAACGTGCCTCGACGCTTTACCATTGGCCAGCTTGTCCTGTAATTGCATCCCTCAGCCAACGTCATCGAGAACGCATCTGGTTCTCAGCACCTTGTCCGTATACTCTGGTTGGATATGTCTTCCGCTGTCAACGGCGAATCCTCCGGACACACGTCTAATATTTCGCGAGACTTTTCCTTAGAATCATCGTCACGATCAGGCACGGATCTCCTGCAGAAACCCAGGAGACCGACACTACAGGTCGACTTGGGAAGTGCGCCAGGGAAGATCATGAACGGCCATTTCGCAAATGTCAAGGACGGGGATGCGGTGAGCAAGTATACGAGAGGTATCCAGATTATAGACGAGGATAAGAACTTTAAGTCTGTACACGTAAACGCACCGATGGACATCTAGCTGCTAACAACGTGCGCGACAGTCCCAACGTAGCGCAGTATCTTAAGATGGAGCAGATAGTACCTGCGGGCTTCAACTATCATCTGATCTCCGTCTTCGGCTCGCAGTCGACGGGCAAGTCGACTTTGCTTAACGCGCTCTTCAAGACAGACTTTGGCGTCATGAGTGAGGAGGAGCGCCGCCAGACCACCAAGGGCATATGGATGTCCAAAAACAAGAGGTCATCTTCTGAGTCCGGCATGGCAGAAAACGTCCTCGTAATGGACGTCGAAGGAACGGACGGCAGAGAACGAGGCGAAGACCAGGATTTCGAGCGCAAGGCAGCTCTGTTCGCGCTTGCTACAAGCGAGGTTCTCATCGTGAACATCTGGGAGCACCAAGTCGGTCTCTACCATGGCGCGAACATGGGGCTGTTGAAAACGGTGTTTGAAGTCAATCTGCAACTTTTTATAAAGGACAGCAAGTACGAGCAAACGGTTTGATATTTGCCATTGTTGAGGCGCTGATATTCGACAGGTCAATCCCCAGATCGCTACTGTTTTTTGTCATTCGAGACTACATTGGAAACACCCCTCTGTCCAATCTTCGCAATACCCTCCTTTCCGATCTTTCACGTCTGTGGGACAGCATTTCAAAACCTGAAGGGCTCGAAACCTCCAAAATTCATGACTACTTTGACTTCGCGTTCGAAGCACTACCACATAAGATTTTAATGCCAGAGAAGTTTGACGCTGCGGTCGAACAGCTGAGCACACGGTTCAAAGAAGGTTACAAAGATCCAAAGAAGCAAGGTCTTCTCAACGACGATGAATCTCCACTCCTTCTTCCCGAATACCATAGACGCATACCGGCAGACGGTTTCAGTGTGTATGCGGAAGGGGTATGGAACCAGATTGTGAACAACAAAGATCTGGACTTGCCAACGCAACAAGAGCTTCTGGCCCAGTTCAGGTGCGATGAGATTGCAAGGGAGGTGGTGTTGGCATTTGACGAGACCATATCTCCGTTGGAGACTGCGCAGGCAAGCGATGTTAAAGCGGGCATATCATCTCTCTTACCGAATCTCGGTTCCGTTATGACGACCGCAAGGATGACTGTGTTCAGAAATTTCGAGACCGAGGCAGGCAGGTACCACAAAGGCGTCTACGCACGCAAACGCGAGGAGCTACAAGCCAACGTGGACAAGAGATTGAAGGACCTTTTTGTGGGACAGCTCCAAGCTGCACACAAGATAGGAATCAAGGCCTTTTCCGATGCCGTTGCGGCAGCTGTCAAACTTGGACAAAAGCAAGGCATTCAGTATGACTTTGCAGAAATTGTTTCAAATGAAAAGAGGAAGGCGTACGATACGTTTCGCGAAACGGCACTGGCAGCATCTGTGGAAGGCACAAACTTCAGTGATGCCACTCAAGGGCTCGATCTTTTCCGCAAGGAGCTGGACCAAGTGTCAGCACAATTGCGTAAGGAAGAAATGCGCCGCCTTGCCACTCGTGTTGAGCGCTGGGTGCGTTCCCGCCTCGGAGACAGCATCGGCCTTGAGTTCAATGCCCTTGGGTCGGGACGAGGTGGGTCTGGTGCTCCTGAGCAAGGTGCGAAGCATGCTGGAGGAAACGAACTCTTCATCTGGGATCGGATATGGAACATCTTTACTGAGACCGTCGAAGAGGCTGAGAAGCGCTTTACGGAGCGGGCGAAGAGCTACGACGCTTCTCTAGAAGAGGTTGAGATCGGTCTATGGCGGCTTCGGAGAAAAAGTTGGGGCGTACTCCGCGCGAAGATCGACGAAGAGACCATGGAGGGCAACCTTCTCATGAAATTGAGGGAAAACTTCGAGGATCGGTTCCGATACGACGAGCATGGTGTGCCAAGGATATGGCGTCCTACCGACGACATCGATGGAATCTTTGCGAAGGCAAGAGATCATACACTTTCAATCATTCCTTTGTTGTCCAAATTCAGGCTCGCGAAGATAAACTCGCCTCCGCCACTGGATGCTTGGATCGGACACGCCCCAGCGAGTGTTAGCGCGGCAGAAGAGGAAGATATGCCCCCGATTGGCGGGGTTGACGAGGACGATGGCAAGAGTCTTGAAGAGGAGACCATTATACTCTCCGATGCAAAGAAAGCTGACATGGAACGGCGATTCCGGAAGACCGCAGACGGCGTTTATGTCGAAGCCAAGCGCGGTGCTCTCGGAGGAGTAACACAGACGCCATGGTGGATGTGGGGTCTGCTCCTTGTCCTTGGCCAAAATGAGATTTTTGCTGGTATGTCTTTTCTTTCTCTCCTCTCGAATAATTCACGTATACTTTACATATGCTTACAAAGAGTTAAGTTGCTCGAAACCCATTCCTCATTCTCCTCCTGATCCTACTTGCCACTGGTGCTTATGTAACTTACACCCTCAACTTATGGGGCCCGATTATCCAAATGACCACTGCAGCATCGAATCAAGGATTGGCAATAGCCAAGGCGAAACTCAGAGAGTGGCTGCAGGAGACGGAGACCGGAAGACAAGCCATTGCAATGTCCACTGGAAATGCTACGGCAAGAAAAATGGGTGAGGATATTGGATTGGATACCTTGGGAAAGGATGGAAGAAGGATAGCTGCCTCGGCTGAAGAGGGAAAGTATGATGAGCTCTGACATTCTGGAGAGATTTGATGTTGCGATATTGAAGCCCAGACCTGCTGCTATTCATAACACATCCTATAGCATTGAAAGTAGAAGGGATTTTGCGGAAAGCTGAAAGACTGTGGATGTTCGCTTTATTTTTGTTTCAGCGTAACTTTGAGATGTTCAGTGAAAAAGGATTTCCCGCAGTCAAAAATTTAGGCGCAATATTCTGCGTCGTCGGAAGTGGCAATCCTATTCAACCAACAAGGGAGACATACTACTTCTACGACAATGAGCGTCTGTGTCAGATGCCATGCGCCAACATCATTTATCGCTGAATTGCTGGTGTGGTCTGCAAAATAACACTTCTCAAGTTCAAGAGCTTTCGTCCATGAAAGCTTAGGGGTTCAAGAATTCGAGAGTCATTTCGAATCTAGCCGTATAGTCTGCGTATAATTATTGTCATGCAACACATCTGGAGACCAAAGTACGGGACCAACTATCTGTCAGACAAACTGTAAGGATCGCTCTCACGTTAGTAAGTTATGTACTACTTCTCCAAGAAAATCTACCTCAACAAGGATTATGGGTCGATATGTGACTGTCATGGCCGCTATGAGATATCTGCATAAAGCCTTATCTCCTATCTGCCTAAGCATCCATTCGTAGAATAGGTTCAGACCAGGAGGAAGTTGTTTCACTGCTGAAAGTGCGCGCAGTCGAGAGACCTCTTGGAGTTCTTCACAATCAAGAGCCATCCAAAGAAAGGTACTTTCAGTATAATCCCAGGGGCATTATAAGATGCTTCAACGTTATTTCGTCATCGCAATGTTGTCTTCGTGCTAATAGATTCATTTTAGTTTTGATATGTATGTCAAAAGCACTTACAACCGACGCACATCCAATTCAAGAGATAATCAAGTCTAATGCGTGTACATGCCAAGCTCTTCATCAGCATCCGGCCCGTTCTGACTTGAGATAACTCAGTTCAAATGGAGAGACGTTGCTGATTGTTCTCTGTATTATGCGTAGAAGCTGTGGCAGGTCATCTATGCCCTCATCTAAACCATCAATAATGATATAATCAACACCTATATTTTGGTCTTGGAGGGCATTTCTGAAAATCTCATGTAAAGAAATCCAGGCATTTGCATCCTCAAAAACCACGTTCCCTACTTGCTCATACTTGCTCTACACAAACGATGGCTCTTGGCAAGCCAGCAAATATATCAAGACTCAAGCACAGCTTTGGCGATATCGATCCGTGCATCTGAAGCCTGGCAGAGGATGTAGGCTAGTGGACTTTCCTGGGCCCTTGAAGTTTCCAGATCATCGATGGTTCCGCAAAGTGGCACTGTCATGCCTCACCAGGTTTACCTTTTACCCAGAGCATACTACTCTGCTGAGTATTGCGCTAGCGTTGGAAGTCGACGTTCTCTATAATCCATCAGGATGAATTCTTCAGCAATACTCCTTTTGTCTCTTCAATGCGCTCTTTGTCTTCCGGCGGATCAGCGATGTGCAGATCTAGCATACTGATTTCCCCGTTATTCAACAGCCTAAAGTAGACCATTATGTGCTCGTACAAACCCCCAACACCATAAAATATAGGCATCTCGATATCAAAAAAAGCCCAAGAATCGAAAAGAACTAGTCTTCTGATTGCGTTGCCTGGCGGTTTGTGATCCATTTAAAACGCTCCTCCAGTTGAACTTAAAGATGCATAATCCTTGGAGCGCTGGGCGCACGGTACCTGTTATCGCTTAAGTTAGGGCTTTCGAGAAATGCAGGGTCATAGGTTGGACACGCTTGGTAATGCTTTGCTCCAAGGAGAAGGTATACAATATCTGACAAGTAAACATAACATTCTCTGGCATCATGATACACCGAAATATTGCATTAACTTCATGTGAGACCTCAGAAATCTCAGACTAGGCAATACGGGAGCTGTCGATCCAGAAATAATATAATCCATCATGCCGTATCTGATCTGCGTAGAACTGAAGTTTGTTATAACAGATCCTTGTCTTTACTGGTGCCATCAACTATATCTCTCAGCATCAATTCTTGACCCTTTACCCTATTATGGGTCATGTTGCGCAAGGCTGAGGTTTGTTATCCTTGGTCAAGTCTCCGGTTAGCCAGAAGACGCCACTCTGATTAAGATAGAGCAAGCGCCTAATGTCCGCAAGAGGTGACTTTATTGCTATCAGAAGAAAGTTATAATCGGGAGTTATGAGTTGCATAAAAAGTGTGAGAGCATTAGAAAGGTGCAATTATTCTGTTTCGTTAGTGCATAGGGTTGATGGACGCCATGCGAAGTTCTTGACTCTGTAATGTGTCCAATAAAGTTAAAACGATTGGTCATGGTCCATTGAGGTCTTGTCGTATAGGTAAGACAGTTCATATTGTTAACGTATATGGCCGTTGGCAATGTGTTCGAAGGTCATGTGGCTATTTCACACGAATTTCCATCTAAAAGTTATATTGTGCTAAAATCAGATAATCAATCGTAAACCATCATATGCATCCCTTTCGGCTCTCATCTCTTGAACGCTGCACAATCTTATCGAAAGCATTGCACTTCCTGGTTGGCATACAGCGGAGCAGATTGCTACCAGTTGGCGACGGACTTGAAAAGTAACGGATTCGCTGTAGAATGGAATGAAGGACGCTGGACTGCAAACCCCGGGGGATTGATTCTAAAACCGCCGTCTATTCTACATCCCAAGCAGATGCGGAGAATGCAAAACTGCTGGAGAACCTTGATTGATCTAAGCAAAAAGTTTCTTTTCCCCTTGAAGAACGACGAAAGATATGAGCGCTATTTTAGCCTCAGACGAGTTTTCCCCTCCTTCGCTGTGACAATGATGATGTTGATGATTATGACGATGACGAAGATGCATAAGTCATAAAACCAAAGCGTTGAGAAGAGAGAGAGAAAGTTTGTGTGTATGTGAGTATAAGCAAGTGTGTCATACTCAAGTGTAGATCCCAAACACCTCGCCCAAGCTCAGAAAGCTCCACCTGGCCCCTCCGAGCCCAATGAAGATGGCCACGACGTCGACCACCACGAGCGTTAGCGCGGCCATCATCCACCTGGGTGAGAAGATGCGATACAGCATAAGGTGTCTCCTCAAGTAGCCGGCCCACGCGCTGGTTGCTAGGGCCTCGGTCGCGAAGAAGGCCAGGTACGTCGTGACGGCCTTGGCGACGTCCGCAAGCAGGTTTTTCCTCGACGGGTCGCGCCGCCAGAGCGGGATTGCGGGCACAGCGACTGCAGTAAGGATCTGGGCACCGAAAGTGTTGAGAATGACGAAAACGGGAGACCACGGGTAGACGATGCTTTTGAGCGGTATGAATGCACTCTCCCACTGGATACTCGCCAGCGTCGCCTGGTGGCCCGTCTTAAAAAAGTGGAAGCTACCAAGTAACGCCAGAGTGATGGGCCCGACGGCGCTCTGCTGCAGATCATTTGCCGCAAGAATCTCGAGGAGCGACATGATCTGCCAGAGAAGGGTTGCTATGGCACCAGTACCCATTGGCTTTTGTAACAAAATGATGGCCGCTGCGTACATAGTGGGCAGGATGAAGTAGCGACTGCCGTGGGCGTTCTCGTAGCCGAGGATCCGCAGCAGGTTCTTTCCGTCCTGAGAGAGGAATCCCGCTGGCAAGTAGGACGAGGAGTGCGCGGGGGCATCGAAAACGGGCACCGAAACAACGTGGACCAAAGGCGCAGCCCACGCGTAGATCGAGTACCCCACCGGGATAGCGACTCCCAGAATGGTCTGAGCAAGCATGACCTTGATCGTCTTAAGGGTGTTGCTGACATCTGCGCCGAAAAGCTCGCGATCATCGGCGGCGTCCAGAGCCCAGAAAGACGCGCTCATAGCAAGGGACGCTCTAAATGCGACGCCGATCCAGAGAGTCGCAGAATGGTGGTAGGAGCGCGTGTTAACGTAATACTGCTTGACGACTCCTGGCAGGACGAAGGCTACGGTGAAGGGGATGAGAAGCTGCCAGGCTGCGGAGGTCGAGGAGTTCGAGGAAGCATAGTATGTGGAAACACAGTAGGGCATCTGCTCCTCGCGGCACAATCGCGAGAGTGAGGCCAGACGTGTCAGGATGACGAAGACGGCAGAATGATAGCACGCCCACGTACGCTCGACGACGGAAACGATGCGCATCGAGCACAGAAAGAACAGCACACCAATCGTTGAGATGAAAAATAAGAGTATGTCGTCTTCCCAGATGGTGAACGAGTTGGCAGCGAAACCCATAGACAAGGCGACAGTGCACAGCACAGACACGAACGACCACACCCGAGTGGGCATCGGAAATCTGATGCTGTTTCTGGCTTTGTAGAAAACGTGGACGATGCCTGCACTGCAGCCGAGCGAAGCCAGCAGAGCGCTGACGCGACCGAGTGCCACACCTGGGATGACGACTCCCAGACAGGCACCGACAGCGGCTCCAAGGAACAGACCAATGCTGCCGCGTTTGACAAACCCAGGCGACAGGGCAAGTCGCAGGGCACTTATGCCGCGTGCATAAATAATTAGCAGCGCAAGGGCGACAGAGAGCACAGTGACACCGCCAATCATGCTGGGCACATCGAAGCGCGCCCACAGATCGCGACACACGCGGACGGTCTCGAGCTGGAAGTTTCGATACGCCACAGCGACCTCCTGCCACTTCTGGAGCTCTGTGCGAGACGGGTCGGCAACCTGGCACAGATGGTTTGCGATGTCAAGCACCTCAGTCGGTAGCGCGAAGGACTCCTCTATGCCCCGAATGAGTGCGTACTCGTTGATATACCGCGACACCTGAGCGGCGGTGATGCGCGACACGCGCGCAAGATTCTCGTAGTCCCGGCCCTTGGAGCCGATGAAAGCCTCTACGATAGGCGCTCCCAGGTTGTTAAATGGGATGGGAAGGCCTAGTAGAAGTGCCAAAGTGGGTACGAGATCAATCTGCGCGACGGGGTTTTGCTTCGCTGTTTCGGATGGCGTGACAGGCTGGTGCTTCTCGCGGCCAAATATGCCTTTCTTAGAGTACATCCACAGTGCCGCTTCGACTTCGTCGTCGGACTCACCCCCATGGTCGCCTTTTGGATCCATGCCGTGGTCGCCCATGATAACAAGGAGCGTCTTGTCATCAACAAGTTCCACAACCTTGCGAAAGACACCGTCCATCTGCTGCAATTTGGCCGTCATAGCAGGGTGATCTGGCCCATAGCGATGACCAGCGTGATCCACACCAAGATAGTGACCGATGAGGACGTCCCACTTGGACGCGTTGGTAGGCTGTAACAGAGGGATGAGGTGCTCGGTCACGCCGTCGTCGACAGTATGAAGGTCCCAGACGTTGAACGAGTCGTATGGCCTTGACAGCTCCGCGTTGAAATAGCCCGGAAATAGGGCTTGCCACGTGTCGTCGCCCAGATGCACGACCGTCTTGCTCGCGTTATGCATCTGCGCGATAAGGTTGTCCTCGTCGATGACGGTGCCGGCGAAGTTGGAGCCTGCGTCGACGAACGTCGGCAGTGTGCCCGTCATAAGGCCCTTCAGCCTCTGCAGCGTGGTCGTAGGCGGGTCGGCGATAAAGGGTAGTAGGACAGCCTTGCGAGGATCCTCGACGGCCGTGTCGTAAAGCACCTTGAGGGCGTCGTGAAAATGGCGGGGTGCGTCCCGCTCGGTCTGCGCTTTAAACGGCACGGTGAAGTCGTAGCGGAGGGCGTCTACGACGAGGATTACGGCCTTTTCGAATTGCTTTGGGTGCCAACATCCCGTCGCCGCCGAGCCGAGCCCCTGGCTCGAAAGCAGCTCGACCGGAGCATGGTCACATCGAGACTTGTCGTCGAGGACGAGCCGGGTGAGCAGGAAACCGCTAGTGAACAGGTACAGGCCGAGCACATGGAGGATCCTAAATCAAAAAGGGTTCAAAAGTCAATCTACGTGCTCATGTCCGCTTAGCTTCGCCCCTCTCGGGAGGCCGTGATCTCATACAGAATCAGCGCAAGAAACGCAATCAATAAGCCCTGCGTCACCGTGAAGCGAGCCTCGTCCTGCCTCGTAGAGGGATTGTGCTCCACGCGCGGTCTCGCCAGTGGCAGTGGCGGACGGGAAGGATTAGCAGATGTTGCTTCCGCGTTATCTGCGTCTCGCTTCCGCTGTGCCTTGATCTTCTCAAACTCAGACTTGATATGATGGAACTCGGCCGACTCTGGCGTCGAAGCTCCATTCTGCATCATTGGTCTGAGAAGAAGGGTATTTGGAGGATGGAGGTGGGCGGGCGGCGCAATTGCTCTTCTCGTTTTCTTTTTCTTCTTCGTCGTCGTCGTCGGCTTCTTCGATGCATGCTCTGGGACTTGATGGAAACGGTGGTGTTTCCGGAGCCCAAACGCGATTTAGATGTGTTCCACCAATGACGGATTGGGAACAGCCGGACCCTCCCCTCCCTCTTTTCTTTCTAGGTAATGCCGAGTTATACAATTAAGCAGGCCATCCACGTCTCCTCTTTTGGCAAAAAGTGCTGTTTAAAATGCTGTAAACTCTGAAAATGTGAAGAGATTTTGTTAGAGATCACAGCAGCTTTCTGCTATTCTTCCCTCAATTGCTACGCTATCGAACCTTTTCCTCGCACTTTCATACTAGCCTTACTTGATGTCACACGCCGCAGAACGCAACTTGCATATCAGAGAAAACGCTTTTCGGGAACGCATTGAACATGACTGCTCATGTCCAGAATTATCATTACAGTTATGGAATAAACAGAGCTGGTATAACGCAGATCGCGGATTTGCGGGCCTGAGCAACTACGGTGGTCTCTGTCCTCGTCCATCCCGGCGGCCAAACCTCACGTATCTTTGCTGTCCCTTGCTTAGCCCTCGAGTGTCTGAGACAAAGCTCGAATCAGGCGGGGCAGTCGCAATCTTGAGCGAAACGAGTGACATGAGTATGTTTCAAGCACAGCTGAACCGCCATGAGCGAATTGTGCATGTCGTGACGGCTCACAAAGCGGAATGACATATCCCAAAAATTCATTGCCACAATACTGTGGTATCTGGTGAAAGTAGTGTCAATACGACGCCACCAGTTGACCAGGGGCCCTTTTCACCTATCCTCTTTCAATCTTATCTTCCATCATAAACAAAATTATTCACGCATTACACGATCCGTGTTATCACTCAAACTACTGATTTTATAGTAGGGAAAGACAGAAATGCCTCCTATACGAACACCATCAACACCCAAAAGCCGCCGACAGGCGCCGTTCCTCACCTGAAACCAGCATATCCAAGTACAAACCTTTCGTAGTATTGGCTTTACATACGAAGCAATGGCGAGACAGCTAAACATTACTACCCGACAAGTACAATATACTTGCACAGCTGAGCATTCCACAGTTGTAAACTGAAGTGACCAAGCGCCTGTACTATCTGAAGAGTAATTAAATGAATTGATCAACAATATAGAGCAGTCTGAAGAGTCGTGCTGTATGACCTATCTTTGACTCGCAAAGGAGGTCTTCTCTCCCCTAATTACATCTGAATATCTAAAGCTGTTTACGACGTCGTGGATTTACGAGGTATCCCAACCTTGCAAGACCACCCCGCTCATCATCTAACCATGTCAAAAGACTTGCTTTTACATAGGAGCATATCCAACGGTCAAGGGACCTGTGGCGCCGGATCCTCTGGATGTGATTGGGTTTCGCCACGACACATGATCGGCACTATTCTTTGGCTTTAATGGCACCGAGGCTGGCTAACATCTGCCCAGATCCTATGATATTAGCTACTACCCTGAAGATAGCTTATATAACTCTAAGACCGATCAGGGCAAGTATAAGGGGGTTTCTTCGTGTAAAGGTTTTAGGCTGACCGCCACTGCAGGGGGTAGGACACTCAATGTCAAGGCCTTCCTGAGGGTGAGGAATCAAGGGAGAGAGAGAAGCCTCCTACAGATGGGAATTGTAAAGAAGCTTAGGAGCAGGATAAGATAGTTAGGATGAGGGTATAGAGAGATAGAGTAAATAGGGAAAAGTAAAGTAAAGATAAGGCAAAGTAAAGCAAGGCAAAGCAGGGCAAAGCAAAGCAAAGTTCTGTATGAGGCAAAGCAAAGCTGGTCTCTGTTGTTCTGTTCTTGTCTGGTGCTCTCTCTCTCCTTTTTTCTTATCTCCCTTATTCTTCTCTTCTTATATAGCCCTTCCATATCACATGACACCTAAGGCTCTAGCTCTCTTGTCATGTGATGCCCTTCAGAGTATGAACCATTTTCCCCAGTACATTAGATATTTATTCTCAGCAGAACTGCTTCCCCTTCTTCTCCCCTTTTGTGCAACATCTTGCCTTACATTTAGTACCTATATTTTTATATATATGTATATATGTATATATATATTACTAAATTAAGTACTCTTCGTAACTCACTACGTCACAGTTACAACGTTGCTCAAGTAGTTCCGTGACAGACATCAAGATTCTACGGCTTTAAAACGAGAATCTGGTACTACGACACCAGCTTCAAGAATTAAAAGGGCAACAAGAGGCAAAAAGCTGATCAAAGATTCTTAAGAGACATTTGCAATCATTGAAGAGATCGAAACTGCACAAATGGCGAGGAGCTTGATAATGGAGACTACCATATAAACTCAACCAATGGAAGCATCATCACTACCAAATCAGGCAATCTCAAGTGCCTCAAATATGGTTCAGATGATGCATTTTGAGGAGATACACCTTCGGGATATGCAATTTACTTGGCATATAGATGCAAATTTATAGTAGTTAATATAGCATAATGTATCGAGGTTACAAAATGTACGCATTCATCTACTTGGAGTTGATCAAAAAGTGGGTGGTTCGACTTTTGATAATCATCACTACGGAGATATGTATACTAGTGTTGGTTGTTTCTTGGCGTACTTGCACTGTCTTCACAGGATTTCATAGGAACACGAAGTCAGATCAACAGGAAACGGTTCACAAAATAGAAAATTCACTTTGAAAACACACGCGTGTGCTTGCGCTTGCGACCGTATATGTATAAACATATCTATGCCTGTATGAGAGAGAGCGAGGTGTAGACTGGGGTCTCTTCATTATGAACAAACCAGATGCGCACAAGGAGACAGCACGAAAAGAGCCATCCACAATGCCAGCTAGTCGTCAAACACTATCTATAATACATTACAAGCTAAGAATACGTGAAGAAGATATTTGCTCCGTCGTAAACCCAGCCTGGAAGCGTCAGACTGGCCTCTGTGAGGCTTTCGATTTGCTAAGGCAAAGCTCATGCTCAGAAATTTGACCAATTGCAACGCCGACGTTCGCACGGGTGGAATACAATCATATCGTCGAGCGTGGCTGTCGAGGGGCAGAAGCAGCAGCGCTGCCTCTGTAACGATGACCCTAGCCAAGCTCGCCCATTCTCCTGAATAAAACAATAGATGTTCGTGAAAAAAGAGAAAACAGCAGAGCGCGAGTTCATGAGCGCGCACAGCTCTCCATGTCGTTACGCTAGAGTGTCGGTGCACAAAGCATTCTCGACTGGCCGCGCCGTTCCGGGCCCTTTTTTTTTTCCGTTGCTTTGCTCCATGACCCAAGTGGTCATACTCGTGTGATTCACATATACTCCTTCTCCTTCAGGCCTCCCATCCTGTCCAGGTCGAGCGAATGGAAGCGGCCGTCCGCGCTCTCCGTTTGCTGGTACGGGGGCAGTTGCTCAGTGACAGGCTCAAGGCCGATGCTGTGGTCGCCAACCTTGACGATGACGACGCGCCCACTTTTCCGCTTTCCGCTCTCATCAATCTCTTCTGGAAATGTGATGCGGATCTCTGGCACATCTGGACTCGATTGACCGGAGCGCAGACTATCCTTTTCAAGATTCGAGGTGTTGATCGTGAGGCGCGAGCTGCGCAGTGACGGTTTCTCAGAGTAGCAGGGGAGGACTTCGGACATTTGGCGCTCCTGCTCATCCGTACTACGGCGAATCTGTCGCAGCACGAAGAGCGTTCCAACCAGAAGCGCGATGGCAGCGAAGAGAACGACGAATGCGATGACCAAGTTGGTCATCGTGGGAGTGAGCGCGCCGGCCTGCGAGCTGTCCCGACGAACCACTCTGTAGATCACGGGCATTTTGAGTATCTTGATTTGCGTTATTGAATATAGCAGCGAGCACAGAGGCTTTGAATGAATAAACGAATGGCACGCCCTACCGGGCAGCGAATGTAGTTGTATTTTGTTTCAAAGGACTGTTGTCTCCGGTGCCTAAGCCGAAGAGGTTGGTAAGGACTGAGAATACGGCGACGTGATTGTTCGTACGTCAACGAGTGTGAATAACTGCGATGGACGGTGCATTAGCGCAAGGGCGATTGCGGTTAAGCCAGGCGAGTTGCGAGGCAGAGCTTACCAGCCGCAGACTTTTCTATCTTGCAGGATCACCTTCAGAAGACTGGTACGCACGCGAAATGAAATGCGTCCAGGTAGAAAGAGCGCGACAAGACCGCACCAAGACAAATGTAGCCTCTGAGCGGACCAGGAAAGGAGTGTTTTGTCTGTCGTTTGCAATTTTCTTCTCCGACTGTTATTGCCGATGATGTTGCAGCGGAGAGAAACGAATGGGCGCGTTACACGGCAAGCGAACCAAGCGGAAAGGAGCGACAAAATGATTCACAAAGGAAGGAAAGAAAAGCGGAGCACGATCTGGCGTTTCACGCCCACATCGTACTGCCAAAAATTGAAGACTTTTCCTTTGTTTCGATCGAGAAACAGATGGGAAGGATGGGGAGAGATGCGGAGGGGGTGTGAAGAAGCAAAAGGGACTCGCAAGGTCGGAAGCACTTCGAAGGCCGACGAACGTGAAATTAAATGATCCAACGATCAACCGTCTGCTGAACGTTTTCGCCAACCAGGAGCAAGGAATGGTCGTCCATCCAGAGCCCTCATCTTGCGCCCCCGAGCTCGGCTGGCGAATCACGCCCCGTCGATTGACGCCATGGCCCAGGTACCCGCGAACGGCCTTTAGCCGATGCGGGTTTGGCGCTGGCGTCGATGGCGCAAAAGCTGCGTGTCGTCGTGCGTTTTTTTACCCTTTCACGGCGGTTATCTTAATCAGGTTCGAGAAGGCTGTCGAAGTACGTGCTGTACGGTTCTCCTGCAGCGGACTCGTCGAGGAAGATGGAGGGCGACCTCCAGGCTGAGCCGCGAGCTGTCGTACTTTCCTCGACAGATGTGTCAGGCGCCATGTCAGCGGCCGAGAAGCACGTGTATGGCAGAGCACGGCTTTTAGGACAAAAGCTGCGTGTCTGCTCTGATGGTTAACCCTTGGCCCAGGGGAAAAAAGTTCGACTTGCGTCCTCGATTGAGGCGTACGGGTAGCTCAGACCTTATGCTGGGAGACAGATTCTGTTCGTGCGTCCTCATACATCGACAGCCAGTTCTGATAGCGTGAACGGCAAAGAATGATATCGACACGTAAAACACGGACAGCATTGAGGCTTTGAAGCATTGAAGCATTGAATCAGAGAAGAATGTCGTAGCATCCAGCGCCGAGATCAAGGAACGCACCTGCGACGCAACGGTCACGTTTTCATCGGAGATCCTGCTCCATGCCCCAAGACGAATCCGATCATGCTGTCAGGAGCTGAGGAGCTGGTAACCTGGTTCAGAATGTGCATGGGGGCCGGCCTGTGGACATCCTTCTCTTCTTCTTCTTCTTCTTCTTCTTCTTCTTCTTCTTCTTCTTCTTCCTCCTTTTTTTTCACAACAACGTCTCGGACACTCTCAGGATTCACAATGCATCCTGTCTGTAGGATTGGAGAACAAAAACATGTGTCCGAAGCGATTCGATTCATGGGCGACACAAAGAGCGGTTGCAGACGAGGGCAGCGCCAGCGAGGCGCCCCACGGCCAAAAGGAAAGCTCGGCGACGTGTATGTGCTGGAGAGTCCTCCAGGAATCAAAGAGGGAAGACAGTGTGACTGTGAACGGGCCATGGTTGCTCAGGTGCGGGCGCACGCGACCTAGGAGAGTGCTCGTACCTGACGGATGCGGGCCTTTGAGAATGGATCTGCATGTATACATCTCTCGTTCCGGTGTGTGAAAAGAGACGGTAATGAGAAGGGTACCCTCTGGGCGGGCGCTGGTCTCGAGTCTACAGAGTATTGCACGAGAAAGGAAATTTGACCAGCCGATGCAGGGTGAGACGTTAATTTCATCCGCCTTGATTGCTCATTTTGGTTCGCTTTGCGATTCCTGCTATCACTTTTGCAAAGTGTAAAGATGCGACTCAAGCTATTGGTATTGGTACGGACTACGTCCCCCAACCTATACAAGTCTATTACAATCTGTCGCTTTTGGTACGTGCTGGGGTGGGAACAAATTCGATCAGACAACCAAATGCCAGACAGGATTTGGGGAAGCAAGGGACGTGTGTAGCATGCGCAGAACAGAGCGAATTGGATAAGTGAGAGTGAGAAGTCGCCAAAAAAGGATCAAAAACCACAATGATGCAAGGGAGGAGAAAGAGGAAAAAATCGCGGAGTTGGGTTTAGGGCTGGGGCGTTTTTGCCTCTTTGAGCTCCTGCTTCGCAGAAGGGTTGCTGCATGAAAGATCGATCTTCCCAGGTTTTGAACCATGAGAAGAGACCAAAAAGGAAGCGAAACTCAAGACATGAGGTGGCGAGCTCCGGCGCGCGAAAGGGCAGCAATATTGCCGGCTTCACGCGCGGGTCTTTTGTAACATCTGTCACCGAAATAATGCGCACTTGACGGAGGCAGGCAACCAACGCAAGTTGACTTTCCGCCAGCCAGGACCATGACTAGGTTTTTGCCCCTTTGCCTTTGCTCTGTGCCTGTCCCTTCGGTTTGCTGAGACACCCTGCTGTGTGCCGTAGAACCAAGTCCCTATTTCGTTTTTGCTTTCGTCTCTGCTGCAGCCGGTAGCGTGATGTGGCACGAGAAGGAGAAATGGGAGGGTTTTTGATTGTGAGTGGGACGGATTGTAGCCAGGTACGCTGGTACGCGACGGGTGGGATGTGTGACGAAGGATGTGGGTGCGTACCCGCCGCGTCGGACATGACACGGTAGAGAAGCTTGGTTACACTGAAGACGGCGCGGAGAGACGACACCAGACGCGCGGGTGTTTGTGGTGGGAGCGGTCGTGGTCGTGCTGAGCCTTTGTGTCTTAACTACGGCCGTGGTTGCGGTTCCGGCTGAGCCAGCTTTAGAAAAATATGCGTCGTGGGTTTATACTATGGCTACCATAAGTACTGGTACTGCCGCGGCGAGTACTACCATTGCCAGTCCGCACTGCTCCTCCCCCTTGTACCACTGCAAGTTTTACGTTCTGGGAATGCCGGTTTAGCCTCATGTGCGGTGCCGTCGCGCGCGGCGGAAATGCACGGTTAGCGTGAGTCCGTTGGGCTTAACGTGATTGATGATTTGATTGACGCTGGAGGATGAAAAGAGCGACACCGGGCTGCGCCGAGTGCGTGCGACTGTTATGTGAAAAATTGCCATTTTTGGAGCGTTCCACGGGCGGATCTTGTGTACGGAGATGGTGGGGGTAAACGTGTGTGGATGCATGTCGCGCGAGTGTGCTTGTGTGTCTCTGTCTGGTTCGTACGTGCGACGACTTTGGACGCTGTGCAACGGTGTACAGGGTGAAAGACGATAGTGCACGGCCAGCGACAGTGAGCCAGCTGCTGCTTCAGAAGTAGCAGCGGCGTTTTTCTCGTCACAGCGATGGTCACCGCCTTCTTCTGCTCCTCCTCGATAGTGTGTTCTCCGGCCGTCACAATTCGGGCAACTATCGTGATTACACGGAGCCACGGCGAGAGGGTTGGTGGTTGGCCATTCCAACGTCGGCCAGAACGCCACGTTTTGCAGGAATCGGCTCTTTGTCTTTCATGCGTCGACAAATGAGCGAATGTGAGAGAGGCAGAGGGAACGGTGCACCGGCGAGGCGCGGGCGCCGGAGCAACGACGACGACATGGTGTTGGATGGAAGTGTCTTTTCAGCTTTCGGCCATCTGTGTGTGCTCTGTGAGTGCTGTGTGTGTTGCAGCGGTTAGCCCAGCATCGTCGTACGTCTTGGGATTGTCTTCACAATCACCATCGTCAAAGCGTCATTGTCATTTATCGTTGTCGTCAACCCGGCCACGATCATCGTTGCCAAGGCCAGTGCCGCTGCCGCGCTCGCCGTCAACATCCGTGCTCACTCACCATGCTCGCCTCCGCAGCCATGATGACGGCCAACAGCGCGACGCCAGTCGCCGTCGCTGGCCAGGCTCGGCACAAGGCTAGGCCCGGGCGGACGGGGTGACACTGGAGGCAAGGCGCGGGAGCACTAAATCGTTCCCGCCGCAGAAAAGTGGAGCCGCATCCACCCCGAGCAAATGAGGGCGGATGGTGACGATGAGGATGATGACGAGGCGCCAGATCCGACGTGCATCAAGGACCAGAAACGCCTGCGCTCCCACGCCCTCTGAGTTGTCGCAAATTCATCGCTCGCCTTTCTTATTTGTGTCGTCCTTGGTGCTGTCCCAGCGCCGCCGCCGTTGCCCTTGTGGTCATTCTCGTGGTTGCTGTAGCTTTCGTGTCTCTTGTCGTTGCTGTTGCTGTCGCTCTTGTTCTTGTCCGTTTTCGTCGACGCTTGCTCGTGCTCTTTTGCGTTTCCAGGGAGACCTTCTCTGCTGACCTGTCGCCTTTTCGAGCCTCGCCAGCCTTCGTATCGTCCTCTCTTCCCTCTTTCTGCCGCCCTTGCTCTTTTGCCTCCAAGAAACTCGACCTCAATCTGCTTCTTGCCTGTCTCCATCTCCGTCTTCTTCTCCCCGCTTTCTTCTTCGCATCCTTCGAACTTATTTTTTTTCTTTTGCAAGCGCCTCCTTGACGCTCTCTTTCACCTTTCGCCCCCCGCCCAATCCCCCTTCCCTTCCCCTCCACCACCTCCTCCGTCTCTCTCTGTGCTTCGTTCACTCACTCTCCTCTCCTCCCCTCTCCTCTCCTCCCCTTCGACGCAACCACTCACCGCTCGTCCCCTCCCCCCGCCCCCAGCGTTCACCTTGCCTGGGGATTCAAAGCAAACTTTGTGCCTGCGCATTCCGGTCAACAGTCTCGCCTTCTCGCCCTTACTTCCCTTTCACCGCGCACGCTTCAGCGTCTTTCCCTGCGACCTTTCCTCGAACATGAGCCTTCGCAGGCCCTCTACTTCGCGTGCATCCGAGCGTCACTAGCCCCGTCGTTGTCCTGGTATATCAAATTCCTCCTTGTCGCCCACCACGCCCGACCAACACCACTCCCCTCGTCAACATCGGTTATACCCACATCTGCTCCACGTCGCACACCAAAAAGGAAAATAAAATCCAGCACACCGCGCTTGCTGTACATTTCTGCACAGGTGCAACCAACCCGTGAGTTTTCTACCCGCTGCCCCATTCTTCGCTCACATGCATGCCGCGTTCTCAACGTCATCGTCCACTTCCGGCTCATATTATACGCGGAGAAAGACCTGACGTGTAGGCAACAGAACAAAAAGGCTCTTTTGCGGGCGCCTCTGCGCCTTCTGCAGCTTAGGAAAGGTCCTCGCCCGACGCCCTGGCACGCCGTACATTGTCTGCATACCAGTCCTGCGCACACTCATGAACGCGACCATCATGTCGAGGCAGCTTCCCACCGCGAACAAGGTCAGTCCGTGCCTCTTCACACATAACACACTTCTCTGGCTCGCATCTTTGCGACGCTGTCTGACGTGAATCTGCAGAACGAGCGACTAGGACCCGTCGCGCGTCCCGGCGGCGACGAGCGACCTCCGTCCATGAGCCTCGCTCAAGGCCTCGGAGGCAGCACGAGGGTTTGGCCTGACAGCTGCGCCAGCATCTGGCGCAACGGTCTCGGCTCGACCACGAGGGACAGCTCGAGAAATCGAGGTATGCTTGACATTCAGGTCGCTACAACGGAACTGCTAACAAATGGCGCGGGGCCTGTAGATTCTGCAGCCTTCCTCTCGTCGAATGCCAACGGCTCCTCCTCGAGCTCCTTCAACCAGACGCTAAACACTGACGTGTGGAACAAACCAAAGTCCGCATGGGACTCGGTCTCCCGGGACCGCAACTCCGGTGTCTCTCCCGTTCGCCGCAACAGCCGCTTGCTGGAAGGCACCGACGTTCTCGGTGCGAACAACTACACAAATGGCAGCAGACCCTCGAACGGCCTGTTCAACAATCAAAGCTTTGCAGCGCAGCGCAACTCGGAAACCACTCTCAACGGAGCGTTGGGCCATTTCACGAGAGACTCGACCGGCAGCATCCACCACCAAGGCTCCATCAGCTCATGGACCGAGGGAGGCGGCTCCGTGCATTCGCCTACAGATGACAGGAGAAGTGCAGCGTCCGACTCCTTCATGCCGTACAGCAATTCTTCCTCTCAAAACCCCAGTCAACCGCCGTCGCGGCACGGAAACAATGACCCCTTCTTCAACGAATCGCCTTTCAACCGATTTCAGGCCACCCATGGCCACACACCGTCTGTCTCCTCCGTCTCCGGTGGCCGTTTCTCTCTCGAACGCCAAAGCTCTGTCTCAAACGATCCCTTACCGCTTCTGGAGCGCCTCAGCCTCAGTGAAGCGTCTGACCACTTGACGCAGCATCAGCGCCCGACACTTGATCCCCAAAGCCCGAACGAAACCGTGGGCTTGGCGATGAATGCAACCTACTTGCAGGCGCTCCACAGTAACCAGGCCGGCGCGCGGGGCGCGCAGAACTTTGGATCGTACACACCTGACAATGTTCCGACCTTCAACAACCCCTTTTCGCGGCAACCTTATGACAGAGGCGCGTTCACGCCGGGTGCAAACGATTTCCGGCCGGCGTCGTACATGTCGACTCCCTCGCACTCGGACAGCTCGTACATGCCCCCACAGAACGGCCGCTTGAGCGCGAGCGCGAATCCTGCGCTTTTGGAGCGTCGTCTTCGTTCCATTCAACAAGAGCAGACGAACGGCTTCCCCTCTCATTCTCCGTTGCAATCTTCGACCTTAAACCCGTATCGTCAACCTTTTGCTGTGAACGGCTTCACGCCACCGTACAACCTTGGAAATGCGCTCCCCCTGGGACCCCTCAATCTGCCTCCGCATCTGGCGGGGTACGGACCTCCGGCCATGTTCCCCATAATCGATCCCACCCCGCGCGGTCCTCGCGAGCATGACGGCATGACTCTGCAAAGCCAACTTCTCACGGAATTCAAGGCGACGAGCAGCAAGGGCAACAGGCAGTGGCAGCTCAGAGACATCCAAGGGCACGTTGTCGAGTTCTGTGGTGATCAGATTGGCTCACGGTTCATTCAGACCAAGCTGGAACAGGCCAACAGCGATGACAAGCAGCTCGTGTTCGCCGAGATACTCCCGGACATCATCCAGCTCATGCAAGACGTGTTCGGAAACTACGTGATTCAGAAGTTCTTCGACCACGGCGATCAGATGCAAAAGGCGCAGATCGCAGCCGCCATGAAGGGCCACCTGTTCGAACTGTCAACGCAGATGTATGCGTGCAGGGTGGTACAGAAAGCCATTGACCACATACTCACGGCGCAGCAAGCCGCGCTGATCAGGGAGTTGGAACCCAACGTGATTCGATGTGTCAAGGATATGAACGGCAATCACGTCATTCAGAAGGCGATCGAGCGCATCCCTGTCGAGCACATCCAATTCATCGTGGACGCCTTCACGGGCAAGGTTGACGAGCTGTCACGGCACAGCTACGGCTGTCGCGTCATCCAGCGCGTGCTCGAGCACTCTTCCGACCCGGTCAAGCACACTATCCTGACGGAACTGCACAACTCGAAGAACATTATAGACGATCAGTATGGTAATTATGTCACGCAGCACATGATTGTGTTTGGCTTTCCGGAGGACCGGGAGAAGGTGATTGATCAGATCAGAGATCGTATCATACCGTACTCGAAGCACAAGTTCGCCAGCAACGTGGTCGAAAAGTGCTTTTCCCACGGCTCCCAGAAGCAAAAGCACGAGCTGCTTATGGCAATTGTCAATTATAGCGACGACCTGGGCGACGGTCCCACACAGCTTCTGCTGGACGGATTCGGAAACTACGTCATTCGTAAGTGTCATGTGCCCTAATGCGAACGGGAACGATCGCCAAATCGAAGAACGGATAATTTGACGATGAAAACTGACGCTGGGTGCAGAAACTATGCTCGACACCCTGTCTGATTCCGACTGGATCATATTCTACAATATACTCAAACCAGGCCTGCAACGCAGCAAGCGTGTTGGTCCCACCAGCAAGCAGATCGGAGTGATTGAGAAGAAAATGGCGCAGCGCGCACATCTTGTCAGAAGCGACTCCGTCCATTCGCCTCCGCGCTCTCAGTCAGCTGCCACCAGTGCTGCTGCATCGCCTCGTCAAACAAGTCTGCCAATCAACAAGAGTCTATCGCCCGCAGCAGACACTCCAGCCAGCTCGTCGTCCGGCGGCACGACGGCAATAACCCCTCAATCGAAGGCAGCCCAATGTAATGGTCTTGGCTCCTCGCGACGATCTGCAGGCACCTAGATCTTCCTCCTGCCTTTGGTGCGTAGTCTTCGTAATTTGTCGATTTCTTTTTTCACGGCGCTTTCCATGGGTACACTACCATAACGACTCCTATTAACGACCTTGTTCTCATTGTGCAGCATCGGAGCTCTGGCGTTTTCAAATAGCGCCACAACAAAAAGTAATATATCGAAACGATATCTTCCTACACATGCGACAGTACAACTGTCGCGAATCGCACTCCGTATCGGGGAGTGGCTGTTAAGCCTGGTTCTTTTAACTTAAGCAGCAGGATGTTGTCTATAATCTCAACACGCCTGCCGCTAGTTCTTGCTTTCTCGGAACACATGAAATGATAACGTGGTTTTTCTCCCCCTCATCTTGGAGATGCTTCTGTCATGGGCGAATATATAAAGGATAAAAGAGTTTCGGCATCAATTTCGGCGTCATCAGAAAACGGTCGAGTGCTTTCTCCAGTTTGACACATCTTCAGCACACTCTGCTAATCAGTCACGTACGTTGTCTGTTTCCAAGAGGAGAAAGGAGAGCGCGAACGAGCAAAGATTATACATGACAATGAACGACCTTTTTATTTTCTTGTGCATAACTTTTTAACGGCCGGACGATGGAACGGAGTCCCTTGCTCTGAAATCAGTCTCTACTGTGCGATCAATGTCTAGGACTGTCAAGAAATTCCTCTTACATGGGCTGAATGGAGTAGGCGACTGTCGCACTTGTGCTGAGCAAAAGATTACGCTCCTGGGCATGGATGGACGATGCAAAGGGCCTTTCTCTTCACGTGTATGTGGGCAAGGGGTAATATCAGTCCAGTAGATGCACAAAGAAGTTTTCTTTCTTCTAGCGTGGATGCGTGGCGTTTGCTGTATGCAAGACATGAGTAGGACCTATATACCCACAACGTAAAGATTGTCTGAATTCACCGGCGACATAATACGTGACCGTGCGTCGTCTTTCTCAAGAGAGACTCATTCCCACGACACTAGCCGATGACGAGGACCATTGCGTGCACCAGCAGCCGGAACAAGGTGCGCATCAAGCACCGCTTTTTCTTTGTTTTTCTGCGCCGTTATGTGCCATGCGCGCCCCTTCCCCCCGCTCCAACTTCATCGCCTCTTGGCATTCTCAGATGAAAATACGAACAACGAAGGACTTCCAACGACCACCATCCATACGTATCGAACGTCGTCCATGTCAGAAGAACTTGAGACCACCTTCACCCAGCACACTTCCCGCTGTGCTCACCGCCTTCGCCCCTGGTCTTGACCCTGTCCTTGCGAAGTCCGATCCGTACCCAGGTATATGGCCGCCAAAGCTCTGGTGCGCTCCCGCCGTCGCGCCGGCCTTGCGTGTCGGCGCGGCCTGCCTCGGGGAGCTGACAGCGCGCACGCCGGCCGACGCGGCCAGGCGCGAGACGGAAACCTTGACCCCTGTCGCCGTCGACGGCGGCTTCATCGATTGGGTGGGATTGGGCCTCCTTGGCCTGGCTGTCGCCTTCGCCCTGTCACTTGCTGCTTTAGCCCGTTGCTTCTGTGGCGCTGGCAGCGCCTTCGTCTGCTTCGAGGGCGATAGGGTGCGCTGTAAGCCCGCGGCAGGAAGCGTCTTTTTCGCCACCGACGCCAACGCCGACGCGGTTGTCATCGTCGATGCAGCCGTAGTGGGCGACGCAACCTTTCTCGCGACCGTACGGTCGCTCCCGCTTGCCGCTGTCGCGCGCTGCACTGCTGTACCGTACCCCCTCAGACTGTCCCCCACGCCCTGAAGGCCCCTAGCTATGCCTGCCGCGGGAGCGCCGCACTCGTTAGCTCGTGTCCTTGCCAACGCACTCATGAGACTCTAGCTGAGTTGGGAGGGGGTGGGGAAAGATTACTACCGTTGCCGACCGCCTCGCCTCCGGCCTCGAGCAGGTCGCCGACCCCGCTCACAGCGGAACCGGCGTACCCGCCCACTGCGCTGACCGCGCCGGCGACCAGCCCGCCCACGCTGCGCTGCACTATGTCGCCTAGAAGCTGCGCCATGCCACAAGGGTAACGAGTTGATTGACAGAAGAGGGATTCGCTGGTGCGGTTCATGCACTTTTCTCGAACGTGAGGCGAGAAAGGTTGCGTCTTTATATAGGTATATCTATATATATGCGTGTGTGATATATGTTTTTAAACGGGGCACTGGATGGGGGAAGATGCAATGGAAGAGAACGTTGGACGGGGATGAAAAGAAGAGGAAGGATGGAAGAATAGTGAATAAGAAGCAGGAGAACAGTGGATGGAGAGAGACACTCGAGGAATCGCTTTGTTTGGATCGAAAGCATGTGACGATTTTCAACGCTGCAAGCGCTTGGAATGCTCCATCTCCTTAGCTTCTCAGCTTCGCAACCAAGACTTGCCCTTACCCTCTCTCTTCTTCCTGTTCCTCTGCCTACTTTTCCCCGAAAACAGACACATACGCTCTCTTCCTCTGTCTTTCCATTTGCACACTACAACGCAAGCTCATACCCATTCTCCCCTGGTTCCCTGCTCGCCGTTGATCGAGGTCATACATCAAGTTGACGTCCACTCTTCCAGTGCGTTCGCACCGCGCGAGGGGAAGGAAAGAAACCTGTCCGGCCCCTTGTCGCCGTGCGAAGATCTCCGGCAACGTAGCCAAGGGGGAGCGGGTGTCAAGACGAGGTGCATGCTTATGTGTACAGCATTAAAGCACAAGGACGTCATGTGTGGCTCGCTGTGGGAAGCACCATCCTGGCTCGGAATGACGCAACGAGGTGTTTGGGGTAGTTGGTGGGAGGGTGGGGTCTGTTTTCGTTGCATTGGGTGCGGAGAACAAGGACGATAATGATGATCGATCATGAAGGAAAAGAGAAGGGGAAGAAGAAGGAAAGCCACTACGCGTGAGACTGGGAAGAAGTAATTCTGTGGCCGACAGGTGTCCATATCTTGATCCTGCTGCTGTTTTATTTGTTTCTCCTAGCTCTGCAGGCACCTTGAGAGTTGAGCCAGTAGAATGCTGGTTTAATAATTTTTGAAAGATTCTGGCCCTGATGATGGAGAAACAGACACTACGTATGTGTAGACGTCTGCTTGTTGAACTATTGATACAAAGCGTCCAATGTCAGATGGAAAGCCTGTCGTTGACTGACCAAAAATGCCTGTTCCTTGAGAACCAAGATGCATCACGGCGCAAGGTCAACTGCTTAACCCCTTTTCGATACCTTATCGCGAATAACATGGCTTCTTGCTATGCGCCTTGCCTGGCCTTCTCTGCACAAATGAGCGCAATGATGCGTGACAGTTCAGCGCTCTGTTCAAACTGCTCCCGTTTGACTTTCTCGCTCGCATCCGACGCAGCGATCTCGCTACCAGTCTTCAGCATCCGGTTCTGCAGCGCCAGCATCTTCGCAAGCGTGTTGTCCAGGAATGGCGCCGAGAACTTGACCCCGTCGGCGCCGGCATTGGGCAGTCTGATCTCGAGCTTTCGCGGCGGCTTTCTCGCGTTGGCCTGCGGCGCCTCAGATTGTGTCGCCTTCCTGCTCGTCATGCCGTCACGCGCAGTTAGCAAAACTTCCCTGTACCGCATTGTAGGTTGAGGCCTTGGGTCTTACGGCTGCCGCTCCACGAACGTCACGTTCTCCGCCATTTCCGCCACTCTATTCGCGATTCTGCCGGCCATGATCTCGAAAGGTGAGACTCCATTGACAGCTTGAGGCACAGGCGGCGTCTTCTTTGCGACCTGCGCCGTCTTGCTCAAAGGCGCCCGCCTCGCGGGCACGTCTTTCTTCGCGGTCCTTCCGGCCGGAGCACTTGCGGTGTAGACCACCATTGTCGTCAATGGAAAAAGCGAATTTTGGAGAGACAAAACGAAACCTTGCGCGTGGTTCGAATCGAAATCAACTTCGCGACCTGCGTCGAACAGACTTCTCCACAGCTTGGTAGAGGAAAGCAGGGCATGCATGCATTGCTGGTTTCGACGTCACTACAAGGCTGAGAAGCAGGATTTGGGCCTACCAGTTGGACGATTTGATTGGTTAGAATTGCTAGCCTAATTTGAGCTACAGGCATCAACTTATCCAATCTTGCGGGGCCCTTGTCATGACCCGTTGTCTGATGTGCACGCTTAGAAGAGACCAGACACTGGTTGCCACCCTGTCTAAATGGTTGTATCGACGGCATTGTGTGAAATCTGTACCCTACATCCCCGCATATCTGTCTGCACTGGTCGACGTGGCCCCAGAGAATGACGCCACGGCGATTTTGCCATGCGGAGACTAAGATCAACCCTTTCTCGCTCGTAGTGGCTGAGGTGCGGCGTTGAGAGATGGCCTTTTCTCTAACCGCCAATATTTCGCCGCGCTGCTTTCGGTGCTTATCTCAAGATAATTGACTTGTTGAAGAAAATTTTGAAGCCTTTTCAAGGTGCGAGATGGCGACTAATCCACTGGCAGACCTTGGAGCCGGTCTAAGCACAAAGAGCCCCGTGGACCATCCTGACCCAGACCAGCATGGACCTTTAGGGCGGACGGAGCGCGCGTTTACTGCCGCTTCAACGTTTCTGTTAGGACTCATGGCCATCAGCGCGACACAGTTCTTTGGTGTTCCGTTGAAAATGATTGACCCGAAGTTTTACGAAGCGTACATGGCGTTCACAAAGCAATCCTTTGGTGTCCTGATCACGACGATGACGCAGTGGTGGGCTCCAACCGTCGTCCGAGTGAGTGGCGATAGGAGCATCCCGAATCAACTTTTCCGCAGAGCGGATGGTAGCCTGGAATGCCGATTTCCGAAACGCCTTGTGATGATGGCCAACCACCAGGTACGAGATTCCCCAGCACTTTGACTGGAAGTCACTGACGTTTGAAGCTCTACACGGATTGGCTGTATCTGTGGTGGGCGGCATATACAAACAGCATGCACGGCTACATTTACATCATTCTAAAAGAGTCTTTGAAGAAAATCCCAATCGTTGGCTGGGGTGCTCAGTTTTATAATTTCATTTTTTTGAAGAGGAAATGGGAGGAGGACAAGGATTCACTCCAGCAACACTTGAACCGACTGAACAATCAGTCCGACCCAATGTGGCTGCTCATCTTTCCGGAGGGTACCAACCTTGCGAAGGGTACCCGCGAGAAGAGTGCACAATGGGCAAAGGAACGTGGCCTGCAGGACATGAAGCATCAGTTGCTACCACGAAGCAAAGGCCTGCAGTTTTGTTTGAAGAATCTTAAGGAAACCACCGAGTGGCTCTATGATTGCACTATTGGTTACGAGGGTATACCGCCAGGTCAGTTTGGTCAAGACATATATACGCTGCGCTCGTCTATGTTTGAAGGCCGGCCGCCGAAATCTGTCAATATGCATTTCAGGCGCTTCAAGGTAACTGACATTCCGGTAAATAGCGAAGCTGCTTTCGACGTCTGGCTTCGTAATCGCTGGCGAGAAAAAGACTATTTGCTTGAACATTTCGTTCGGCACAACAGCTTCCCAGAAGATAGCCACTGGCTCATCAAGCAACGAACAAGCAGAATGAATGGCCCCCATCCAGCCAAGATTATCGAGACTCAAATTAAATCGAACAGCCTAGAGGAATTTCTATCCATATTTGCTCCGCTAAGTTCTATAATGGCGGTGTTATTACTTTTTTATGGAGGAGGCAATACAGACGATTTTCTGAAGATGATCGGCGAGGCAGAGCAGCAACAGCAGAACACTGCACTGGGATGGGATGATGAATCTCAAGCAGAACGTCTGAAGCTGCAAAAAACTTCCCCCTCCACAAGTGGTTCCGGCATCGAAAAAGCTCGGATCGCGTCGCAAGTCCTTGTGCCCTCAAAAGTACTGCAGAATATGCTGCAGCAATACGTCGCTGCGATACGACCAGCCACTGAAGACCATATCAAGCTTTCGGATAATGCACAGCGTGAATTAGATACCGAACAAGGAGTACTTTCGCCTCGGACAAATCGAAAGCCAAATGTACTTGTCCAAAAGACTTCAACGGTTCAAAATGCTTTTCTTAAAGCACCTGGGATTACATATGGAAGCAGGAGAACACCTTCATTGAAAGGAAATGAATCTGCAAACGCAGCACCATCAGCTTCCAGTAGAAATCCGGTCAAAAGACTGAATGCAGGAGCTCCAGCGAATTCTCTGTCCCGCCTGCAGCATGATAAAATATCTAATGATACATCCACGGTGCATCCGCATGACAGCGTTTCGCCCGTACATACGCCAAAAGCAAAGCCGCTGTTTCAACAAGAGAAATTAGGCTTCGCGACAGCAAAACATAACGAGGCACTCGATGCGGCGCCCATGTCGAAGAAAAAGCGGATAATCGAAAGATCTGACCGTCTCATGGATGTTTCAGCTGACACAGCAATGCTTATGACGATGAAGACTGCACACAAAGTAGGGAAGCCGATTCCCGTGCGAATGTCGTCTCAGATGTTGGCAAGGATGAAGGCCCAAGGAAAATAGAGTGGACTGTTCGGTCGCTCGCTCTACAAGACTCAGGCCAGGTGTAAGGCTCCAGGATGAAAGCACGGATTTAGTAACTAGTCTCCCTGCGGCAGCATTGACAAATTGCTGCTGGGTTTATCAGGCTTACACACATGTATATGAAATTATAGACCTGATGCAGTACAAATCCATATTCCAGTCCCTTAGAGCTATCAGGCTTAAATATAGTCTATTAACATCCAGTGATGCCCGTGGATTGGATTTGGCTGGATTTTCGATGTAATCCAAATCCCCTATAGATGAACCCGATCCAAATTCATAAAATCGCGAAATCCATCCAAATCTGATCCATCAATGGGGTAATATAGTGGCAAAAGTCATAATAGATGACATAATAGTGGTGATGTTCGCCTGATTTCTACTACAGAATATTAGCTATATCTATAGCATATATCACAGATTATACCTCTAATCCTCTCCTTAATAATATATACCATGAAAGTCGTCACCGCCCCAATTGCTATCTTTAGATTCACTATTATCTAAACCATCTTCAATAGCATCCTCCTCCTCCTTTAGTATCTTCTTTGCATCATTAATAGCATCTTTATCGTACTATATGATCGGTTGTTTAAGGAGGTCGTTATCGCCAGCGTCAGATAGCAGCCATTACCGCATGCATTCATAGGCTTCAATCATGATAGGCTTCAGCCGATTGCGGTGGTCGCTGAGGAGGATCTTCGCACTACTAAATATGCGCTCGCATTCAGCACTCATAGCAGGGATTACTGCCATATCATATAAATATACTGCAAGATCAGGCTTAGTCCGCTCAATCTCCTATACATATACAGTTAGATCAGCAGCTTTAACAGGCAAACCAGCAAGATACTTGTCAAGTGCATCTGCATCAGAAAAGTCTGAATAGTCCACTGTAATGTGCATGAAGAACTCCTGCTCTTCTTACAATCATGATTCCATCCGGACTGATTGTGATTCAGGTGATTACATTAATGACACTTTGCCCTTATATTCCTCTCTCCATAGGGACTTTACAGCTAGAAGAGCATTATAAAACCACTGCTTATGGATAGGATCTAAGCTATCATGCCATGTCTTCTGAAGCTATTGAAGCCTGATACTTAGATCTAGTATAACTGCTATATAGTATGCTAGTATCTCATCAATCTTATCAAAGTACTTCTTACACTTATTCCATGAGATATCGCATACTGCATATAGAGGACTCCATTCTGGCTTCTGAGGACTTTGCTTGCGAAGCTCAGCATAGTCAGAGCGATAGTCGTCAAGCCGATGCATCATATAGTCGAGAACGCGTAGATAGCATGATGCAGTATCACCAGCGCCTTGCATATTCATTATTAAGGTATAGAAGACTTCAAGGGTCTTGTGTATCTTTTCAAGCACTACCCAGTTAAATTGTTACGAAGTAACATAGGAATCACGTGAGATAATCATACTGACCATGAATGATCAGGATGATCAGGCTGCATAAACTAAGGGACTGTGATTTGTCAATGGGGTCCTGACGAATTAAAGATACAGGAAGTGATCGGGGTGATCACTCAATCTCGTTTTCTATAAAAGAAGGTATTTCCCCAGTCGCTACGGAAGTCGTAATTCAACTGTCTAGTTTATCTAGTTTGTTGGTTTGAATACATTCTCATATCTTGAAGCTCATACTACTCTAAACCATAAACATAACTGTCTTATTATACTTCCTTTCATAATAAGCCTCAGTTATACCTTATTCCTTTGCTCTAGGAAGCTAAACCCTTCCGAAGTGGTTTACATTAGTGAAGCCAGTCGGTATTGGGAAAGTATTCCTAACAATTTGGTCCGCATTGCTTCTGTAGCAATAGATTAGCCGCTAATCGCAGATTTGCTGGTGATAATAAATAGCCTCGATCAGATATGCTACATAACCATGCTCTTAGAGTCTCTTCTTCTATTATTATAAGTTTGTGGCCAACTACTCGGTAATCAACGCGTCCGACGCGACCGTGTGTGAGGGATTGGTGACAGAAGTGTGAGATAGACAGTTTGATTCAAGAATATCCGCTAGCTCCTGAGAGTCTCTCCTCTGAACTGCCTTAAATACATATGTGCGAAGTAGTCACGTGTGCCTTACTACCGCACCAGCTATATGATTGATTTGATTTGATTTGATTTGATTTGTCATTTACCCTGACCCATCCTAGTTAGGATTCATCAGTTGTCAGTCTTGACACAATCCAGAACCGCTGTTCACCATCTTACTATCACGCTTACGTGCACTCCCTTACACAGCTTGTCAGAGACCAGGCCAATATCGGTGCAAAAGACTATCTTTGCGCTATCACACAAGTACACAAGGCCAGCAAAAAGTTCACAGACATTACATACTCTGATGCGCGGTTTGCCAAATTCCTCATGACGCGTGGAGCACCGATCAACGGGTCTTGCCCTCACGATTGCTTCCTGTCTAGCCCACCTGGGCAAGCGATATGAATAGCCAGCGTGGACACGTGTAAAGTCTTGCTTTAGGCCGGTGCACAACTGTCGGCGCCCGGGGAGCGCAGAAAGCGGGAGACGAGACCGATCACGCCCTGTCTCTCGCTGTGCGCTCCAAGAGCATCTCCATCATCAAACTTCTCCTCAAGCACTCCGCCTTCCAAAACGAGCTCGCCTGACTCCTTAAGCACAGCATGACCAGCATGCACTACGCAGCGGAGTGCGAAGACGGCCTGTCGGCGCTGAAGGTCCTGCTCGAAGACCCTCACTTTGCCATGCACGTCGACTTGCCCTCTGGACGGAGCTCAACACGCCGCTCCACCTAACCGCCAATGCAGATAACGTTGCGGCGATTGTCGAGTTGCTGGATGCGAACGCAAACCTGGAGGTACGCAACTTCCGCCTCAGCACACCTTTGCACTGGGCCATCAAGCATGGGCAGACCCGCTCGGTCGCCATCGTGGGAGAGTCCGGCGTGGACCCGAACGCGGTATGCGTCCATCTGGAGACACCATTCAAGTACGCCGTGCGCAACGCCAACCTTACCGCTACCAGCAAGGTGCTGGCCCACGCAGCCGCAGTTGAAAAGCGTCAAACTGCGAGCATAAGCACGGCCTGCACTAGGCAGCTGCGCACGGCTCGGCTGCAATCGTCGCCGCCCTGCTCACGCCGCTGTACCTCGCCTGTCAGAACGGGCGCATCGCTTCCACCAAGCTGCTCCTCGAGCACGGTGCCGACCCCACGTTGACTCGGAACGGCCACGTCAAAATCGTAGAGCTGCTGCGCTACTGGGAACACGGCGAGAACTACTTCAACACCAAGGAGACTGGTACGTACAGCCGAAATCGAAGCGTCTCATCCTTTCCTTCTTCCCCTCTCCCCGTGATAACATACCTCGACCTGTCCTCCTTCTCCTATTCTCTTCGTCAATTCTAAGTCTTGACGTGCCCCCATTTTCATCTTCCCCCCCCCCCCCCCCCCCCTCCCACTTCCTCTTTCTTCACCTCTTCCTCATCTCGTCACCCTTCTTTCTCAGACCTTGTGTTGGGGATGAATCGCGACATTAACGCGAGAGCGGCGCGGCTGACGATTGGACCAGAGCCAGACGACGAGGTGCATACCTGCAGCTGGGAACATTGGTTCGAGAAGTACATTGTGCGCGTGTATGAGACGTTGCTCGTAAACGCACTCTGGTAGTGGCTGCAGCTCCTGGACTTGCAGCTCCCATTCTGTCCGCAGCTGATACCTGGAGGAACCTGGGGAATGGGCCGTAAACCTTCTCCTGCTTGGCCTGGTAAGTAATCAACTGAAGTTGAAAGTTAGTCCTTGGGCCTTTTCCAATTCAGGCCTCTTCACTCGTGCAATAATTATACTGCGCTCCTCAGAAGATACAGTATTTCCGTAACGGAACCGAGCGCTCAACTCTGTTAACTTTCGTTGCGATATGACACAATGTATTGTGATGTGACCTTTAGGTCTTCTTATTCTACGAGTAGCCTTTTTTCGGCTCGCCGCTTTTCGAAATGATGCAAAGAAACATTCGTGTCATATTTATCAGGCTTTGTTTTGATCCCTCGATTCCCTTCCCTTCTTAATCTTAAAGCGCTTTTTGGTTCTCGTGCTTCAGGTAATGAAGATGATGACGAAGGTTGCGAAAGTGATGGTACATACATATGTGCATATAAAAGTTTCATACACGTCGCCACGCTATGCCATGAAAGAATAATAGTGAACTCATTTTGTTGGTGTCCGTGTTTTGTAGGCGTGACTACTGGAAATGAGCGCAAGTATACGAACAAGCAGTCTGGCCAGGTAGTCTCCTTCACCCTTTCCACAATTGATGCTGGATAGCAGGCTTCCAAACGAGAGAACCTGCAACGCTTGCAACCAGTAATGACGATGTAGATATACGTGCACAGACATCGTACAGTGCTTGTCTTGTGTTATGTATCCAATGGAGTGGAAATGGGTCGTTGCTAGAAGACTAACAACATCATCGAGATTATTGTAGAGCAGAAGCAGATATACCGCGGCAATCTCTGCTTAGAACACCAAATCCTGGCTCGTTCGTTCAAAATGTTGATGGAGCTTATGCATGTGTTACTCTCTGCCCTGCATGACAATCCTGAAGAGTGAGAGAAAGATTTTTCATTGAGTCCCCCATCATCGGCTCAACAACGCATTTAGCAAACGAGGACAGAAAGAGAAGGGATGACAAGGAGCTGGGAGCGGGCTTAGTCTCCCCGATCTCTGAGTGCCCCTCGAGGGGCACCTCGTCCACGGCCTCGGAAGTCTGCTCGTTCACCGCCGCGCCCGCGGAAATTACCCCTTCCACTTCCACGGCCACGGCCACGATCGCCTGGACCCCAGCCACGATGCTGGCGAGGGCCACGGTGGGTCACCTCGTGAAATCCGTCGTTACCATTCGTGCTAGCCGCTTGACCGTTGTTGGCAGCCGCGTGCGCCTCCTCAGCCCACGACTGCGTGCTAGCCGGTGCAGTGGGGGTGGTCTGCTTGTTCTCAACCTCGTCTGTAGGCCGTGGAACAATTTCGTAGGAATCTTCCATGCCAGCTGACGACTCACCAGCGGGCTTTGCGTCCCATTGCTCCTCAGCAGCGACATTGCCAGCATTCTTGCCAATGTCGCCCGTGGCAGGCGTAATGGTTTGCACGTCTATTTCTGCTGACTGACCGTTAGGTATCGTCTTGGCGTCGCCCATCTTTGTAAGCGCTGCGTTGGAGATGGTAGGGTCTGCTGAATACGGAAGTGCATCGTCAGAAGTGATGCAGGTAGTTGCGGCCAGCGAATCAACAGGAACTTCTGCTTTCGCAGACCAAGGATCCTCGTCTTCTACGGGGACCTCTTTCAAGGTTAGCTCCTTGATCCTGGCATCTGCAGTCTCATGTTAGCCTCCGCGGAAAGGACACTGGAGAAATTGCGCATACACGTAACATCCATCTCGCCAATATAGTCGCGGATCTTCTCATTGACACCGTTTATAAGCTTTTCGATGGCCTCCACAGCAGAAACGTCACCAGTGTAGACATTTGAGAGTACACCCTCAAATGCTCTGCCGTCCAGGTCCAGTTCTTCCTCACCTTCTGATCGACGCGCGGCTGCAGCTTTTAGGAAGCGACCGAAAGTCAAAAGTTTAATTTTGAAAGCCTGCTCCGCTTCCAGCTTTACCCTTGCCTCTGTGGCCTGCTTCATCTCTTGTAATTCCTTTGTATGTTGCGACTTGAGAAGTTCCCGCTCTCTATTTAATGCATCCTGGTGTTGGGCTTCCATCTCCTTGGCTCTCACCAACTGGTCCTCGACTGCAACCAGCTCGGCCTGCAGCGAGGGTTTCTTCAGCGCCTGGGCCTTCTGATCGGGGTTAATGATTCTGGCCGCGACGAGTTCGTCCAGGGATTTGCCTGGGTTTTCAGAAAGGATCGTGTCGAGCTTGGAAGTGGCAGTCTACAAATGTGTCGCGTGAGCATGATGGTTTCATTTCTGCAACACCAAGTCTGCTCGAGAAGGGCATCTTGGCGCATCCTACACGTACCAGTTTCTTGTTGATGTTGCGTATCCGTCTGTTGGTGGCCGGTTAGTAAAGCGTTACAGCCTCGTGCAGTTTGTGGGAAGAGAAGTCGCACTTTTGCAAGTCCCTGATGTATGGATTCTCCGCTCCCGAGGCGCCTTCTGTCTTCAAATCGGAATCAAGGCCCGCAACAGAACCAGATCGGTCTCCGTCAGGTGTGGAGGACGTAGCATCGGTTGCAGCCTTAGCCTTCTTCTTGTGAGCCGACTTGGACTCTGCTCCAGTTACGACGGAGGGTAGAATTTTGTTGGCAAGGGAGGCCATTACGGTGACAGACGTTGTAGAATTCTTGATATCGAGGTGGTATTGGAAGGAAATGCGAGAAGGGATTGATGGTGCAAGCGAAGTCGACAGTTTAGATGAGGATTTGTTTACTGCGTTTGAGGGAGCATGAAGGTGACAAAATTATGGGGTCAATGAGGCTGAAGTTGCCTGAGGCAGACATGCCTGTATAGGAGCTCTCCTTTCTGTTTCTGGAACCATCCAAAAGACGCATGGCTGCCGGAACCCTGCAGATCCTGCACAACGAGTAACCAAAGATCCGTCTATATGGTGTGTGCCGCTGGCAGAAACCACCTTCATTGAAGTGTTGCAGAGAGACTTGATCATCCGATGCGGAGATGTCCTGAATAAGAAGGCAGCAGGCTGGCTACGAACGCATGCACATTAGCAGGATTTTTGTGAGTGCCCGTGTCGGCTTCTTCATTTGCCCGCTCGCCTCACTCAGCCTTATGCTTTGGTCTGATGTGCCTCAGACAATCGCTGAAGTTGCACTGTACAGAACTGAACGGGACGGAACATCTCCTTGACACGGCCGCATCTTTTCCATAGGCAGTCGAACAGTGCGAAGTACCCGACTGCTTCTCCTTCCCCTTCCTGGTCAAGCGCAAGCACACTATTGTTGATCAAAAGCTTATTTGTAGACCAAACGGCGCAAGTTGCCGTCATTGCTTACATACTCAAGCCTCAGGTTCAATGTCTTGAGCTGTAATTGGGATGACATTAATGCCAACAAAGCGCGGTTAAGCTGTTTTCTCCGTCGGACCTCAACGCGCCTTAGATCACGCAGACCTTCAAGATCCCCGTCCGCAGTGAAGAGACTTGAGGTAGCCTGTCGCAGCTATGTAGAGAACCGTCCATCTGTACACACACTCTCTCTCCGCGGTGAATTTCATTTCAGTTAGGTACTAACCACTCGTCAGGCGCTGAAAGAAGTACTCATTTTTTATCTCTTCTCAAACAAGCACGCTATTGCGGAGTGTCCTGGCGACCCTAGGAGCATGCAGACTTGGAGCGCGCAGCTCCGTGGATTCCTTTGCTGACTTGACAAGTGCAAATCCATCAGACGCATTCCAGCATCTTTCTCAAGGCCACGAACCAGTCCGTATTGGACTTCGCTGCCCGCGTGCTCACATTTGAGAAGGCTGGTTGTGGCAAATATGATCTCCAAGGGACAGCTATAATACGTTAGTGCACAGTATTGGGAGATGACTCAGCGATAAACATTGGAACCGTGGCCACACTTACTTCGTCAATGAACATGCAACTGTGCTTAACGTCTCAAAGGTAACGTAATTCATCACCAAGTCGTGCACCCCACCAAGTCGCGCAGCATAACAGCCATCAAGAACTTTAAAGATATATAGAGCAACCATCAAATAATATATTAGTGATCTATCCTATATTTCATATATTCTGAAGCTAGATAATCATATCCACAACAAATATAACATGTAATTTGCGGTGTTGCGGCTGTAACTGGCGCTTCACGTGATTCTTGAGCCTCCTCAACCACTGCTGCTGCCTCAATATTTTCAGTATTCTGAGATTGTTAAATGAGCTGAGTAGCCTGAGCAATAGTTAAGCTGGTAGCCCTACTTATCTGTTGTCTTTTCAATTGCCTCTTTTTTTTTCTGTCGTTCATTAGCAGCCCTTAATCTCTCATTCTGTTAGGAATACTTTCCCTATACCGACTAGCTTCACTATCGTAAGCCACTTCGGAAGGGATGAGCTTCCTAGAGCAAAGGGAACAAGACAGAACTAGGGCTTATCGAGAGAGGAGAGACAATAAAATAGTCCAGCTTTATGACTTAGGGTAGTATGAGCTTTCAAGTAAGAGAGAGTATTCAGACTAACTACTAGGTAAACTAGACAATTAAACTACGGGGTTCCAAAAGGGAGAAATTTTTAAGTGTTTTTATAGACATAGGAAAATACTGCTCATCCTGCTCATCCCATGAGCACAGTGAGCGCGCTCATGCCAAGACCTAATGAGCGCTACTGCACTTTCAATTGGTTCTTTCTTCCCGAACCAATAATGATGGTTCTTGGTGTTTCACGTGTTATGGTCATAACACCTAACTTACTTACTTTGGAGAATGAGAGATTAAGGGCAGCCAACGAACTATAGAAGAAAAAAGCGGCAATTGAAAAGATGACAGATAAGTAGGGCAACCGGTTTAACTATTACTTAGGCTACTCAGTTTATTTAATAATTTTAGAATAGTCTACTGAAAATAGCGAGGCAGCAGTAGTTGTAAGGGATTGGTGATAGAAGTGTGAGATAGATAGTTTTATTCAAGAATATCCGCTAGCTCCTGAGATTCTCCTCTGAGCTGCCTTAAATACATGTGTGCGAAGTAGTCACGTGCGTCTCACCGTCGCACCGCCTGCGTGTCGCCAAGCCCGAGGCGTCTAACTTACAAGTACGTAGGTGGTCACGAGATGTCCTCGTGACCCCCGTTCTGTCGTGGCGCCTGCGCCACGCCGTTGTCACGCCGTACGTGACAGTAGTGGTTGAGGCGGCTCAAGAACCATATAAAGCGCCAGTTACAGCTGCAATACCGCAAATTACATGTTTCATTTATTGTAGATATGATCATCTAGCTTCAGAACATATTAAATTTAGGATGGATTACTAGTATACTATTTGATGGTTGCTCTATACATATTTAAAGTTCTTAATGGCTTTTATGCTGCGCGACTTGGTGGTGAATTACTTTAAGTGAAAAGTTAAATGGGTATCTTCTCCATTATTGCACCGGGAATACTGTACAAATGGCTAGATAATTCGTATATATGATACATGGATGATGTTGATGCTAATAAGAACAGATGATAGTTCAGGCTGTCCCTATCTATCACTTACAGGCGTCAAGCATTGAGACTAACGGTGGCATTTCATGTACATACTATGCCTGGCATGACTTGTGGTTACCTTCGTGTTCCTTCCATGCCCAAAATAAATCGCCCCTTTCTTTACATTTAGGCGGCTTCATGCAAGCGTTTGTCGGATCCGGAGAAATGTAATGCCCAAGCGCCAGTGTGAACACCCGGTTCGATTTCCAATTTCTTCATCCTGAAGACGAGAGGGTGAGAGGGAGAAATGAGACCTGGAAAGGAAAGTAAAGAAAGAGATCATACCAGCACGTCAAGGATCCGCGCTTTGAGCTGTTCCAGCTCCTCCTGCTGCGCCTTCCGTTGCGCTTCGGCTCGCAGATATCTCTCTCGCCACCCTTCTTCGCCAGCATCGTCTATGTTCATATCGCTGTCTTGCTCTGTTCCCAGCCTTGTATGCTGCAGCGACACACCCCTTACCGCGAAGCGGCCTTCAATGCCACCTAGGCTATGTGCCCACTCAACATCGAACGTCTCGCGGATTTTATCGCCCTCACTGAGAGTCGCTTCGTCATCGAGGGGAGAATCATATCCGTCTCCACCAACGCGGAAACGGTGGACTAAGATCTTTCTTTGCCGTGGTGCATTTGCACCACCATTGCGTATACCGAGCCAGGAAGCACATAAGAATCTGTGCAGCTCGTCTGTTTGGCTTTGGCCTCCTGCGTTGAGCTTTGCCAGTATAGAGTCCGCAAGATCCTTAGCCTCCGTTCCTTGCAGACGTTTCGTCCTCCCTTCTATCTCCGCATGCAAAAGACTTGTCACCAGCGCTCGTTTGAGATCTTCGGCCCCAGGGGCAAACAATAACGGCTCATTCGATGCCGTCACAGTTTCTGTCTTTGAAAATGGGAACGAATGTTGGATCCTCTTAGGTATGTGGAAATTGACGTGTTGGTTATGCTCCGCGGATGCAGTTCCTTCAGTCGGCGAAAGATCGTCAGAAAGACTTAAGGCCGTTGTGTGCGCAGTCGGGGCAGTGCTCAAGGTGGACGTCTTCTGTTGGGGGGTAGACAATGCAGGAGTGGGTAATTGCTGTCGCGAAGTTTGATCGTCGAATTGACCGTTCACGACCAGAGTGGGAGTAACAAGGCGCACAGGACCTCCTTCATGTTTGGGGACTTGCAGCTGGAGTCGTTCTGGTCGAGCCGCGCCCGCGTGGCTCATTGGACGAGCAGGCATGGGCAGTGTCGTGCTGCTCGCACTGATAGGTGTAGGCAATTGTGGTGTGAGGAATTGGTGCTCCGCTTGCGCGGCCACTGGCGCAGGCTTCGGACTCTCCGTGGCGCCAAATGTCGTTGTTGTTTCCTCTTCACTCTTCCTACACCCCTCGTTCCGCTGTCTGGATGAACCTAGGTCAATCACAGGTGCTTCCTTGGTCTTGGGATTTGCAGGGAAAGTGACAAATGGACCGTCCCGTACACTACGATTACTTGGAGGCCTCCCTCTTAACTTGCCGTTGACTGTTGTGTTTGTACTCGGCCACGCGCTCGACACCGCAGGGCCATGTCTCCGCCGTCTGGCGCTCCTCGCGCTTGACGGTGTGACCGTGGAAGGCGTTTCGGTATCCCACGCGCTATCCGGATGCGCGCTCACAGGTGTCACGGCGGACAGGGGATGCGGC
This sequence comes from Verruconis gallopava, assembly GCF_000836295.1. Taxonomy (NCBI): domain Eukaryota; kingdom Fungi; phylum Ascomycota; class Dothideomycetes; order Venturiales; family Sympoventuriaceae; genus Verruconis; species Verruconis gallopava. Next base: position 28,050 of record NW_015622192.1, on the reverse strand, counting down.
GTCGAAGGCGTCTCATTTCTCCATCGAAGTTGTTGTGACGTGCGGGGTGCCATAGCGCTCGTAGGCGTGTTCAGTGTTGCCCATGAATCTGAACCACCACTGCCAGAAAATTCCGGATGTGCAGTAATTGGTACTGCGCTTGACGGATATACGCTCAAAGGATAGGCGTCGTTGCGGTTGTGAAAGGCAGTATCTAGGTGCGGTCTCTTGGGCTCCACAGCAGACCAAGGCTCCACGCAATCATCGTCTTGCTCATCGGCGCGCCGTCTCCCTCGCTTCGGCCGGAACTTCGGGTCGATAGCGCGTATGGCCAGATCTTCTTCTATAGGAACGCCGTCACGAGCATCCGGAAAAGGATCATTTAGTGGTGGGATCGCCTGGTAATATGCGTGGTTTTTGCCCATAAGGTACTCAAAAAAGGCGTCAATATGCAGAGCGCGCATCCAGCGCTTAAGGCGCACGCTGTACTGTTGCACCTTCTGACTAGACTGACCTTTCTCGAAACTGGGCCGCTCAACACCCAGCTCAAGCGCAAGTTCCGTCCATGTCTTTAGCTCTTTATTCTCCAGTTTCTTGAGCAGCTCGAATAAGTGGAACGTGCTGAAGCTCTTGCCGTCGCTCTTCGGTGGGGTGCGAAACACGCGCTTCAACTCTGCAGTGTCGGTTGTTAGCGGGAACGACGGATTGCAATAAAGGATAAATTGTTCGTATGCCTGGTCGAAGGTTGCATCTGCTACGTCACGAGAGGGTAGCGATCGGTCTGTGGGTACATACGAGCTCGTCGACTGGGAGTAACGCTGCTTCTGTGAGGACAGCTGCACGGCTTGCGAAGTTTGCCCCCTCGGGCTGGATGCGTGTGAGAAGCGCGGGGAGGCATTTTGCGAGGGCGTGGAGGGCGTAGCCAGCGACTGTCTTGCGTTACCAGAGTCCGCTGAGAAGTACGTCTGCTGCTGATGCTGGACGTGAGCTTGATGCATGCCGGACGAATTGTGTGTCATGCGTTGCGAGTATTGAAAGGAGGGTGCGGTAGCACTCTGCGGCGTTGAATATTGGTGACCATGCCTGGACATATGTTGTACGTCGCTGGCTCCTCCGCCTTGCGAGTAGTTCATCGTCTTCTTCTGCTGCGTTGCCTTCTTTGTTTCGTCTTCCTTCTGCTCTGTCCTCTCCTTGCTGCTTCTTGTGACTGCAATTACGCGCTATCTGAAGGAGCCGTAAGAATGATAGGTGGGCTGTGATCTCGTTGTGGCAGTTCGTAACGGGCGCATGAGACCGGGTCCATGGGAATGGAAAGCAAGGGCGCGCATGCGGGTGAATGTTCGTCTCGGTGACGTCTCTGTCCTGCTGGGGCAGTCAGAAAGAGCAAGCAATCAAGACTTCCTAGGGCTTGCAGTTGGAGTGTGGGGGAGAGCGCTGAGGTTTGCATCTTACCAAGTACAACAGCAAAGATACGTTTGACAGGGCTCTCGACTGACTTAGCGCTTGTGATTAGCAGTACCCGTCTCGGATTGCGTGCACGTTGAGCCACGAGGCAATGTGATATAAGGGGCTGATTGAAGATTTAGGCGCCACCAAACGACGCCAAAGAGAGGAATGCCGTAAGAGGTGGTTTTTTGCGTGTTTTCGTCGAGATTCGAGGCGGTATTGCAACGGAGGATTGAGACACGGTAGAGGATTTGCGCGAGCGGACGACAGCATTGGAGAGAGGGACGGCTGTGCTGGACCTCTCTTGCTTTGAACACGAATTGGTGCCCGCGCGTATGCGACTCTCTGGCGTGTTGGCGGTAGGAATTACTGATAGACTCCGGCGTATCGATTGCTGGTGGAAGAACCACAAGGCGAGATGAGTTTACAAAGTTATGAGCCAGCGACGCGGCGGCAACGGGAAGGACGGGGGCCAGGACTAGGCTTTCACACAGCAATGCTGGCGCATCTATTCTTAGTCGCGCCAATGAAGAAGCCGACAGATGTGCTGAGCGACCAAAGCCTGCTGCAGCAGGTCGACTAGGCTTGTCTGGTTTTGCGCTCGTCTGAGGCACAATGCAAGCAACCAGAAAGAAACGTGCTTTGTAAGCGCTCGATCGTAAGAGCAGGTCGCAAATAAGCCTATGCCGCCGTTAACTTATCGCTGTTTTGTTTGTGGAGGTATCAAATACCCTTCTGGTTCATCAAGGGGAAAGCGAGCGGGGTCCACCTGCAGACATTCAGCCTAAAAATCAGACTGGCGTTGCCACTATGTACTGTGTAAGGAGCATCAACTGCATCCTTTGACCATGAAGAGTAAAGGGCACAAACAATCAGAGCAGACCCTCTGATTATTCAGGCGATGATACTACGTACTGGTAAGGGTATCTTTTGAGTTACCACAGCTTGGCCGCCATCCCTGACTCGTGTTCGGAGTACGGAGCACGGTAAGTTGACGGTTATCGTGACTTGACCTTAGTTCACACATGCGGTTCTGCCACCCATAGAAAACAAACAACATCTATGTCCAATACAATGCTGCAAAACTTATGGACTATATTCGTCCCGTTCATTGGTCTTTCACAGTCTCGCTAATTGACTCGTAAATTCATTAACATGCTGTTGACAAATCGTAATTTGGAGTCTAAGGATACGTCTCAAGACAATCAAGTTATCACATCTCAGCACACATGAACCTTTCTGAGGTTCAGGAGTGAGTCAAGTTACTTTGTGCAACAGCTCGCCCTTCCCACCAACATCTTTGCGCCTCTCGCCTTCAACAGAATCAACACAGAAGTCGGGTTTCTTTGCTTAAATTAAATACCATCGTCGTGTTCTGCGACAACATCGCCTTCGTCTACACTCTGAACGCCGTTCCATGTATGCACAGTACTGTGGCCTGTTCACACCATCTTCAGGCCACGCTGATCTCACGTACCCTTTGAGCGAAATAGTTTAGACTAGTGTGTTAGTACAATAGCTCGCTATACGTGAGAATTTCAACAAGAATGGTCAGGATCTAGATATGGGTGCAAATGCCTTGGACTCATGAATCGAAAGGTCGGCTTTTGTTTTGGCAGCTTCAAGTATCTGAAAGAGATATAACGATTGTTCTGCAGTTGCAAGTAAAGCATTATGCGGTATTTTGATGACAGCTGTGCTTCCGAATCGTTTCCAAGCAGACGGGCATCTCAAGACAAGCCGGGGATCAAAGCTGACAGTTTATTCTACGCCGAGCGAAAAGGCTCACTTCCTGTGCACCCAGGCAGGCGATCGACCTCACCATGAACGTTTTCACATATATATGGGGCCATGTATGTATTGTATGGTCTAATGAGAGCCTTCTAGATGTCGAGACACAGAAGCTACTCTGGTCTGAAAAGTGGACATGCCGTGTTCGTGGCCAAGGGTGCAGGAAATGTTCTCGAAATATGCGAAAAGACCTCTTATTATGTGAGAAATACTTAGAAGATGTGCGAAAAGTTAACTGACACAAGCAGACACGTCGTATCGTCGTCACAGAGGTGTTTTTCACATAGTTTTAGCGTAACTGGTGTCGCTGGTGGTCACGGACACCCAAGGTAACACACGTGCCAGCCTCAGGTGCAAGCCATCCCCCCCAGCACAGGGTTTGCGTATTTATGTGTGTGCGCGTACGGATGCCCTTTTTCCCCATGCCAATGTGCCTCGGCAATGCTCGTGAGCATGATGAATGACCCCCCCGATCAACACAGCAGAAAGCCGAGCAGTGCCTGCGTGCTGCATCACCATTCATTGTCTTTCCGCTTCCGACCGACTTCTCCATCGCAGCTCACTTCTTCTCCCTTCATCCCTACTTGTCCGACGCACTAGGAACTACGTTCACGCTCCTTTGCGGTGTAGAACATCCTCAGCCTATCTGACAGCCCAACTCGCTCCGTGTGTCGCAGTCGCGAAACGAAAGCCATCTTTCAATCTCGGTCGCCTGCATGTCTTGTCTTTCAATTAATGATGTCGCAAATCAAGTCCACTGCAGCGCAGTCTACCCAGAAAACTCCTCCCACCTCCAGTGCCCAACAATCTGACAATGTCGCCCATGCACTTGCCGGTGCGGGGGGTGGTCTATTGTCCATGGCGCTGACCTACCCACTAATCACACTATCCACGCGTGCACAAGTAGAGTCAAAGCGGGCTGCAACGTCTAACTTGGATGCTGTGCGCGCCATCATTGCAAGGGAAGGGGTACAGGGTCTGTTCGCTGGATTGGACAGCGCCCTATTCGGCATTGGCGTCACAAATTTCGTCTATTATTATTGGTACGAATGGTGTCGATCTGCCTTCGAGACTGCGGCGGTCAAGGCTGGGCGCGCCAGCAAGAAGTTGACCACCGTCGAGAGTATGCTGGCCGGTGCTATTGCTGGATCTGCGACCGTTTTCTGCACCAATCCGATCTGGGTCGTCAACACGCGCATGACCACGCGCAAGAGAGAGTCGGAGGGACAGATTCTGCCTGGAGGGTCAGCGACCAAGAAGACCCCGAGCACTATTGGTACGCTCGTGTGCATCATTAGGGATGAGGGCTGGGTGCGTCTATTCGCCGGCGTTGGCCCAGCGCTCGTACTTGTCATCAACCCAATCCTCCAATACACATTATTCGAACAGATGAAGAACTTGCTGGAGCAGAGACGGAAACGGCCCATCACGCCCACCGACAGCTTCTATCTCGGTGCGCTGGGCAAGCTGCTAGCCACAAGCATCACGTACCCCTACATTACAGTCAAAAGCAGGATGCACGTCGGCCAGGGCGGTAAAGAGGGCATGACGGAGAGTTTGCGCAGAATCGTACGGGAAGAAGGCTGGCAAGGTCTTTACGGAGGTTCGTACTTGCTGTTGGTTGGGAGAAAAAGGAAGAGCATGTGCTAATGTAACTCAGGTATTGTACCAAAAGTGACGCAAAGTGTGCTGACGGCCGCGTTTTTGTTTGCGTTCAAGGATGTGTTGTACCAACAGACAATTCGGCTTAGGAAAAGTATTGCGGTCAAGGCTTAAACAGTCCACTTCGTCAGGCAATCACACACATATTCTTTGTACGCACGGACGCGAAAGAGCAAGCAGGTACTCAAGGAAAGGGAATTGAATAGAGATGCACCTCGCATCTGAAACATACGCAGTGTGGAAGGCGATCAGAGCAAATGGATCGTTCATCTTGGTTAAGGCATTATTGCTTGGGGGCGAATAGGATTGCACGCTAATTCGTAGAAACGAAGATGCGCCCCTCTTCCGCTGCTCGAAAATGTTATAGTATATACTGAAAGGCCATAGATGAGGGAGTAAAGGATATTCAACTTCATGGAGGCTCACAAGCCCTGTCTGACGTAGCTCAACGACGGATCAATGCTCGGTGCTAATCCTTGTTGTCGATGTGACATTAGGTGGTTGAGACGGTCATGCGTCGTTTTAACGTAAGATAATGCATATTGCTTAAGTTTTTCCTCTGTCCTTATCTCTGGATATACAGTACACATTTCTTAGGGAGACGTGTTCGGAAATACGTTTCAACCCGTAGTTCGTAGCTCCAAAGATGTCTAGTTTGATCTGATCCTGACTTGATCAACGCACGAACAGCTCAAGTTCTGCATCCGGTCTAAAACAACAAGGGTTTTTTGGAGCATGTAAACAAGGTTTTCCACATGGCAAATGTGGCTTGAATATCACTATATGATTTAGCCCTTGAATTAAGTTGGGCAGCCTCGTGCAAAACGAAGAGCGAGAAGGCGGCCAAGGGCGATCTTGATCGCATGTTATTGGCTCCAAAAATAAATGTATTAGCCCCTTCCTACTATTTCTGTGTCCGAGGTTTGTGCGTTAAGAGCATTGTAAGTTGTCTCATGATAGGAAACTTTCGGCCGAATAAAGCAACAATCCTGGGTATGTCTTAGACCTCTTACTTTTGGTTCGTAAGCTGGCTGGTTGTTTCATAGAACGTAGAAACAGTCCTTGCGTAAGTTAAGCACAACGCAAAACATCTTGTTGTAACAATTTTTAAAATTCAAGCTACGTACAAATGATTCGCACTTCTTCATATCCTTCAATTACACGTAGCGCAGCAAAGTCAGCTTCCACATTGATCCACTCCAGAGACGATGTCCCAATGACTGTTTGGCTTAGAGAAAATATGAACAGAGTTGGGCACATTGCTGGACAATGAGCCTTATCATAGCCGTGACGCATGTCCGAGGTAGGGTTCCGCTCGCCTAAAAAGCTAATCCTTCCACTGTAATTCTCTAATCACGAAAATGTTTAAGAACCGAATTTTCATTGAAAAAGATGTCGTGCTGCTTTTCACACAAGCTATTTCTTCCGTTTTTCATCCTGCAATTTCTCGAATTGTTCTTGTACCACTTGCCCGACCAACACTTCCTAATCGCTATACAAAATGATCATCTCACAGGCGAGATCAGCACTGGATCACTTCGACTTCTTCTACAGATGCTATTGTATTCACGGGGTCATCAACTTAGTTCAGTCACACGATATTTATAGAAGTGTGTCCGAAGCAGAAGCTTCGACCGAGAATTGCAGATACGAATCTGGTAAAAGAAGCTGAACACTGATAGGCCAGCTTTCGGGCTGTGGTGTATTGTACTGCAAGTCAACCAGTTAGGCAAAACGCCTAGTCTTCATTCGGTTTTAGTTCCTCAGATTTTCGGTGACAGTTGATCAGATTAGTACAAGACAATGCGTGCAAATAGCTACGTGTCCAACATAACTTGCAACTTTTCAGTAAAAGTTGCAGTACTTATTATGAGAGTTCAACATATATGAATGATTGCATAGTCGCAGTTATCTAAAGTAGGCAACATGTAACTCGCTTATAATGGACATTATCAAAATTTATGTGCTAATCGCACGTTTGATATCATAATGCGAACACCCTCAACGGAAATAAGGAATCTATATGGCAATTGACTTAGCTCGATCACGAATCATTCAAGGCGTTGTCAAATAACTTAAAACTAATGGATTTGCAAAAGAACATCATCTTTTCAGCGCCGATTACTGTTCAATGAACACTCATGCTCAAGCCCTATTCCAACATCTTTCTTCCGGCACATCACGCTCAAACATCTCCTCATCACCGAAGGATCTCATCCAGAAATCCTCACTACTCTTCTTGTTTCTTCGATAACGACTGCAGAGGGGCCTTGGAGCTTTCAGACGCCGAAACGCACTACTTACACTTCTCGTCCACTTCGTCTCCCCTTCCGTTTTAGGTGGGCCAGCTTTCAAAGTTACACCATTCCCCAATCTCGCTCGCCATGTCTTGGTCTCGATATAGCCTGCCGGAACAAGCTGCATGGCTGCAACGATAGGATTCCCAGTCTCACCCCAGACAGAGGAGTAGCGACGCTCGTCGGGAAAGAATATACGCAGGTTAAGAGTTGGCATGGTATCGTAGAATGTTGCTGGGGTGACCTTGCGATAAGAAGAGAATAACGCATTTGCGAGCTGTCGGAGGGTTTTCGTGGCTGTTGCTTGAGTCAAATCCGGTGGAGGCGAGAGAGAAGGGGGAGCAGACTCGGTACATTCATAGGTCCCAGTAATGACCACGCTTTTGGCATACCTTAGAAGGGCAGGATAGTGATGCCGAAGAACCAAAAGACCATATGGATAAGTGACATATAAAGTTGTTCTTGTGCACATCCGCGACTGCAGATGTGTTAACATCTCGTTGCGAATCTGGGAATTAATTCGGAGAAGCGAGATATTCGTGACTGATTGGACATTGTCTAGCTTCCCCTCAAAGTTTGAAAAAGATGGATTGATTGTGGCGGCTTGAAGATTGCTGTAAATGCTATTGGTAGCGCTCGAATATCCAGAATCCATGCTCATTTGCGTAATTGAGTTGTCCCCTGAATTGTTCATCCCCAACATATCCAAGGATCTTCGCATGTGCTCATTGGACAATGCCTTCGGTGGCCCAATCATCATATTATCAGGGCTATAAGTGTTCGTAACCAGTGGGACATATCTCAAAGGCAGTCCCTCGATTTTGCAACACAAGTCATTAGCAGGGTTATGTATGTGCTGCCCTTGATCTGCAACGGTAATAGTGACATCGTTGAGAGCGTAATTGTAGATATGCAAGCGCAATTCTAACGGAAGCTTGAAAAGAAGACTCGATTCCGCTTCTGGCTTTTCCGAAGGATTGGCCACTCGACGCCTCTTTGTTGGACGTCCGCCCATGTCTAGCGAATGAGTCTTCAAGAAGTTTGAAAGATTACGAGACGAGGACGATGATCCAGATCTCTACATCCATTTGCAAAGGGTTAAAATCGTTGACTTATGGTTTCTTCTCGATTTCGACGCAAATGTGTGAGTCAAAGTTGCGAAAGTAGAGCAAGAGAAGAAAATATTCTACCTGTTAGAGGATCCGACAAGTGGGTGCAAAGGACTGGTTGCGGTTTGAGGGGAAACTGAGAGGGTGCGACGCTTTGCCTCTTTGAGGTTAAGCATGACTTGAGAACAATGTTCAGTGGCAAATGTGTCAAATTCTCGCCTGAAAGCTTCACCGAAATGATATTCAAAATGAATTTCAAGGTGAATGTTTGACTACGGTCGATTCCATAAGATGCCCCATGTCCATAGAGAAAGCATTGTGCCCTGCGAAAGAAAGGGAGTGTTTTGGGAGAACGTACGTGCAAAACAGCCACAAATTCGCAGGTAGACCTTAGCGAGACATTCAGTCTCCGGGGCTTCTCTTCATTATTGGTCTGACTGTTGTTAAATGTGGTCGAATCAGACTTCATTATTGTCAAGAGAGCCAGACAAGTCTTGAGACAAACGATCTAGCCATCAAGCAATCATCAAATTGTCCAGGGCCATTTCTATCACAGCTTAGCAGTTCGGAAAGTGTTAGTCGACTAATTTGTGTGTCCATTCTTGCAAACGCCGTATGGGCAAAAGCACTGTTCAGATCCCACCAAAACGCGCGCAAGTACATTACATTTCAGATACATTTAACGAATCAGACAGTGGAAAAGCCCAAATGCTCCATGGTTTCGCCCCGTGACAGTCACCCCATCATAGAGTTTCCATTCATACAAATCCAACCTCACAGTGTTGAAACGAAAGCAGTCTAAACTCATTGTGAAGATGTGGGCGTGCCTCAAATCGCCACCAACCCCCGAAAAACTTGGCTCTCACCACGAGCCCCCCTCAAAAGTTCACTCTGAACTGCTGATGAACCACTCGCTCAGCAGCAGCTCCCGTTTGATCCACTCTGCACGCTCTGGCCTTGACCGATGTTAATCTTTTCTTTGTTTTGGCTCGCCGTCGCACCCATGCGTTCTTTAATCTGACGGGCCATGGTCAAGAAAGCTTGCTCAACATTGCTGGCATTCTTGGCCGAGGTCTCAAGGAAAGGTATGCCAAGAGAATCTGCAAATTCCTGTTAAACGCAAATTAGCTGGTCAGAGCATATCTTCAAACAAGTATTCTTATGAAGGTACCTTTGCAACAGTGTATTCGACAACCTTCTTGTCTGTCATATCACTCTTATTGCCAACAAGCAACTTGTTCACACCCTCCGTGGCATAACGGTCTATCTCCTGCAGCCACTGCTTGACGTTGTTAAAGGAGTCCATGTCAGTTACGTCGTAAACGACGCAAATGCCATGGGCGCCACGATAATACGATGAAGTAATGGTGCGGAAGCGCTCTTGTCCTGCAGTATCCCACTGGCCGTTGAATTAGTATGATACGCAGGATCGATCAAGGGAAAATGTGGGCAAGATACAATCTGCAGCTTCACGGTCTTGCCATCCAGTTCGATCGTGCGAATTTTCTATTCTCATTATTAGCTCACCCCTCTGATACCTAAGGCTAATATGCCCATTGTGACATTCGCATATAACAATAATGTTAAGTTTGATGGGGGCTATAGGAGGCATAAAGGGAATCATTGGTGTAGGCTCCAACGTACGAAGTCCACGCCGATTGTCGAGATGTAACTCTCGGTGTACGTGTCATCGGCAAATCTGAGCAACAAGCAAGATTTGCCTACGCCAGAGTCCCCGATGAGAAGGAGCTTGAAGAGGTAGTCGTATCTATTGTCGTCAGCATCGGTGGTAGACTCGTGGTACGTAATCAAAGAGGTCGGTAACATATAGGGGCTTCAAGAGAGGCTCTACACTTGTTTAAGTTAGCTATTATCATATCCACAGATACCTGTAGACAAGGCCAACATTATGCTAATGTCAGATGAGGGCGGAGAGGCGGGCAGATTACTACGTACTACTCAGGGTTCATCTTGGCAGCGCCGCAGTTCAAAGGTCTCTAAGCAAGGCAAGACAAAGAGTTTTGGGAGAGATAAGGTAAGTATACGGCCAAGGTGGCGAATTCTCCGCAATAGCCGTGGTATGTGTTTGTGATGTGAAGATTTTGGTGGAGGACGGATACAGCTTTAGTTGTTTCGTTCACGCCCTGAAAGAAGAGGTGTGAAGACTGGGTTGAGGCGCAGCGGACCAATCAGAATCACATGCCTAGATCGCCGCATCAAAAGACCTGAATCAGGTGTCCGAGTCTTTGATCAGATGTACCATTTTATTTGAACACAGGTCTTTGGTGCCTGCTACATAAAATGGCCCTGCCGGAATCACAACGTCCTGAATTTGCTACAATCGCGAGACCTCAAGTCGTGGTTGATACAAATCAAAAAGGCTTAATCTGAAGGCAGTTTGCATTTTTCGGAGTGGTGGGATGTTCACAAAGTGGCTTATACTCTATAATCACAGCCTAAGCTATAAGATCACTTTAAATCAAAAGCCGTGCCATTGATGTAAGAAGGACTACTTGCCCAGCATGTCCCGGAAAAATGTGAGTATAGTGCACGATTTCTAACACCTGCGTCATGCAGACCCTCTATATGTCCTTCTATAGTAATTTGTTGAACGCGGGAATAAGCGTCTGCGCCAACCAGAAAGAAAAGACGAGTTTGGGGCCTGTCATTAGCAGCTTCGGCACCAAGCCTTTGAAAAAGGCAGTCGCACCCTCATATCTCGCCATGTCGCTAACAATCTTGAATCCAGATTTCGCATCGTCAAAATTTCTATTCTGTATGCGTGTTTTTACAACATCAAGAGGTGCAGAGACGACGAGTGAGGCAGATGCTCCGGCGATCGAGGCAATAAAGTTCTGCATCCACGTGGCTTCGTTATAGTCCTGAAGTTTGTAGAGGTATTGCTTCGCCGCGGCTGAGCCACCAAAAAGCTGTTCTCATTATGTCAGTATTCATGAAATACTAAGACAAAGACCAAACATACTGCGAATGATCCCGGTGCGTTTCTAGCAGCGGTCCAGCCCCATCCTCGATACAAGCCGAAGCCCTCGTCTGCAATGATCTTAACCACGCCTCTTCCCCTAAACGCATCTGGGTTTGTCTGCCTCTTAATCTTAAGCACGTCTAGAGGTAACAGCACAATCTCGCCGATGCCAATCAGGGAACCAGCAGTTGCATGCATTAAAGCTTTGCCAGTACCTCGTCCAAATGTGCGATCAAACCAGTCTCCATGATTCCTGGCCAAATAATCTCGCGCAAAAGGCTGACCGCCGTACTTGTACACACGCTGCAGGACCTTATAAGCGGCTGCGTAGCCCAGACCAGGAAAGAGTGACAATAAGCGCTTCGGCACCGACGCGGTTGCCTGCTCTCGGAAAATGACACTATTCAGCTGCGAGGCGGAGGTGATACGACCGTGGTTACTCATTAATCGTTTTGCCGTTGTATCGACCTAGAATTCAACGTCAATGCCTTATTCCAAGAATGACTGGGCAGATAAGCGCATACTGGATGGAAAACCATCAACTCTGCAATTCCAGCACATCCTGTATGCATTGATTAATCTCAGGTATACAAGGCTAACGTGCTTTTAGCCCTCACCTGCTCCTAAGAAACGGGCAGCAGTAGACTCTTTATTGATTTGCTTTGCTGACGAAGATGCATTGCCGACCTTCGGCGACGGGTATGACGGGGACATTTTCGAATAATAATACGACGAAACCTTTCAACGAGCGATGAGTAAAGAGCAGGAGACAAGAAAAGAAGGATATTGTACAAATAGTTCAATCAAAATAATTTTCTAGATCTGGTGTAATGAGCAGCAATGCGCGCGATGGAGAAAGATTCGCAGCTTTGTGTGGAAACAAATGGTTTGTCAAGAATTTTTGGGAGGACGCGCATGGATTAAAGTTATGCTAATTACTGGCTCTGAGCCTGACTGACTAGCTAATTTGGTGCATTTTTTCCGAAGTCGCCCTATGGCTACAACACAACCTACCTGAAGTCTATTCATGCCAGATTGCGGATTCGGTCCGTAAGTTACGTAAAAATGGTACAATGTGTGCAGTGTAAACGTGCGATTAATGTGCAGATAGTCTAGGAAGATTAGGTCGTTGGTCTTCGCATATACAATGGTTTCTCACAGTTTAGTTGTAAAAGCAGTTCAGCGGATGTTTTGAGTACGTTTATTTGCTCGTTTCTTTAGCCTCATTTTGTAACGAGCCTGATCAAGCTATATGGAATATGTGCAGTTTTGCTTGTTACTTTAATTGAATTTTTTTGCCCAACAATATGACTATGTTGTTCTTTTTTATGGGCAAGTTTGTATAACGAGGTGTTGGAAATGAGCATCTGTTGCACAACCTCAAAATTAACGCGAGCTATGAAATCAAATTACACGGCTTCCTCGGAGGACTTAAGAAGGATAACTACGAGGCGTCATCCTTGCATACATTGGTTTGAACGAGCGTATATGCGCCCCAGCATTTTCATCTCAGCCCGAGTTTTCGTGGTCCTTTGAGCTAATACCCACCAGTTATCCTTCTCATACCCAGAATCTAGGACCTTGCCACCGGCCGCATCAACATCCTCTTCAAGCTCCCCTTTCTTGTAAAGGTGGTAGTAACGTTGGTAAGTCTTATTCTGCTGCTGTCCTTTGTTCTTAAGTACCCATGGTACCATTACGTCCTGTTGGTCTCCTTCGTCCCATCCACGGCGACTAGACCTTTGTTCAAGTGCCCATACGTACAATAGCGCTGTGCCGCTTGTATTTCCGTCCCACCGAAGAAGGTCCAAAATGGACTTGATAGCTGCAACTCTCCTTTCCCGTGTAGAGAGATGGTGTATCACAGCAATGGAGATTGCAAAATCAAATTTTGCAGCTGGATGTGGAACATCGAGTACATCGGCTATCAGCACCGAATGCGGTTCGTGTTGCTTCGCAATTTGCACAAGCTTGCCGTTCCGATCGGAGGCCACAATGAAAATATCATCGTTGATCGGTAAATATTTACCATTTCCACATCCAACATCAACACCAACTGAGCCAGGCTTGAGTGAAGATAAAAACCGCTCAATTAGGGGCCAAGGCTGTCCCTGTCAGCTGATAGAAGGCAAAGGATAATGGAAATGCAGACCTTGTATCGTGTTGACGAGAAGTGAAGAGCGATCTCTTCGTACACCGAGTGCACATGCGTCTCTTCATACGTCTTTGCATCCTCCATCGAAAAGAGGATGTTGTGAACAAAGGGGTCCGTGAAAATCTGGTGTGAACTTGCCTCCTGCATGTGATGTAAAAATGGCAGCAGCCAATATCATCTGCGCACATGACAGGTATATAATCATCCCCATGCGAATCGCATAGATTTCTTGTCACAAAAAGGTTAGAACAAAAAGGTTAGACCTATAGAGTAACGTCCATTCCAAGCAAGCGGTCCATATAGGCCCGTGGCCCGTTCGCCCCATCACACTGCTTCATTTAAGGGCAATAATCACAACACCGTACTAAATTAGCTACAGAATAATTATATAATAGTCCATATATTCTTTTGAAAAAACACCATAACAGCGAGAACGCGAATTCTTGGAATCTAGTAGTTCTAACTGTGCATACACACTCCTCTATCTAGCAGTTAGACGAATTGACAGGCCTGACGCGGCGCCCAACGCGTGAAATACAGGTATGTCGATTCCCTGGCCCAGGGGGGAGTCCTGGTCAAACAGACTGCCAGAGCATGCTACCCAACTGGCGAAGCACCTTCAAGCGGCAGCGCAGTTCGTACATAGCACGCCCAGCCGCACTGTTGAGCTGGACCCCGTAACATCAATAATCTTCGCGGCCCTCAACTTCGTGACAAAGGTACAGCAAGCCCTTGATCTTGTCCATGTCCATGATGCAGTCTGTGCTATCCCAGCGCAGCTCCGAATAGGGGCAGAAGACTTAGCGAAAGAGCTAGCGGTGATAAAAGAGGGAATACGCGGCCTTACCACAGAAGCCCAAAAGACAGCAATCATCAGCGAGGAGGCAAAAGCAGCGGCCCTCGAAGCAACGGCGATTAGCAGGACAACAGTGGACATAGCGAAGGACATTAAAAACAAAGCAATGCGACCCCAAGAGGGGACACCTATGAGCTACGCTGCGGCGGCGGCCAGAGGCGCTCACAGCGTACAGACACATGAGCAAAGGATGCCTCCTACCGCGCCGAACAAGCGGGAGATCATAGTAAACATTAGGGATAGCCACACGATCGAACGCTTACGAGCGATGAACCCGCGGACTCTTAAAACACACGTCAACCAAGCGATTACCTAAAGCGAGAACGAACACATCACCGGCATCACCATAATGTCAGCTAACCAATTAAAGAGCGGGGATCTCAGTATCCGAACAACAACAGGTAAGGAGACGCAGCTCCTGCGGCAATTCACAGACGACTGGGTAGCACGAGTTGGTAGCGGGTCCTCGGTCAGGAACCCGACCTACGGCGTCTTAGTATACGGCATACGGGTCAGTACAGTCGACATGGACAAGCAGGAAGATATAAGAAACGCCATCCTGCAAGACAATAAACCGTTTATCCTAGACGCAGAGATCAAATATATCGGGTGGCTCACCCGGCGGGCACCAAGTAAAGCAATGTCTTCAATCATCATAGAATTCATGAGGACTGAGGACGCCAACAAGATTATCGATGAGGGCCTAGTGTGGCAAGGAGAGATGTGCCAGAGCGAGCGCTATGAACGTCAGTGCCGCCTGAAGGAGTGTTTCAAGTGTCAGGCATATGGCCACATAGGAACCCAATGCAAAGCAGCAAAGACATGTGGCTACTGCGCGCTAGAACATGATTCTAGGGACTGCCCATCCAAAGGAGACCGGGATGCCCCTAGGAAATGCGCAGCATGCCACGGCACACATGAGGCGTGGAACCGCTTGTGCCCAACCAGGAAAAACGAGCTGGCCAAGGTAAGGGCGGCCTACGCCAGTAGGCCGCGATACCACGCGGTCGTGCCAGCGATGGGAAGCGACACGCTAGCTGCTGTCGCGCCCCCCCTACTGCGGAGGACAAGGTCAACACGGGACATGAAAACGACCCATGCCTCCGCCAGAGGCCAGAAGAGGGCGGCGCCGGAGGGAAAAGAAAACGAGGGGTCGAATCAGCGACCGCAGAGGCTACCAAAGCCTAGCAGGAAAGCGCAGGAAATGATTGACTCAAACATCACAACACGCCGCAGCACCGAAAATATGGACCTTGACAGCGACAGTGACCAATGACGGAACATGACTAACTGAAGATACTGTAGTACAACGTCTGCAAATCAAAGAACCAGGTCATGGCGACGCTACTCCGAGACCCAAGCATAGTGACCTATGATATAATAGCAATTCAAGAACCCTGGCGCAATCCATTCGAAGACACGACACACCACCCAGCAAAGAACATCTTCCACCTTTGCTATCCGACGGATAACACGAAGGAACGCCCGGCGCGGGTATGCTTCTTCATCAACAAGCGTCTAGACCACGCCCGCTGGCAAATCGAGCAATGCACGCGAGACCTATGCACATTGCGGATGCTCACGGGTGAAGGGGAGGCAGAAAACGAGCTGATACTGCATAATGTGTACAACCCAGGCCAAGGCGAAGACCAGGCGGCCACCCTACAAGTCCAACGAACCCAGCTAGGGAAACACGCTACGAAAGAGCAGATAGCGCTCGGCGACTTCAACCTACACCGCCAATTATGGGGGGGCCCAGAAGTCATAAGGGAAGAGCCAGAGTCAGAGGAACTCATTGAGATCATGGACGACCTCAACATGATAAATGTGCTGGAACCAGGCACAATCACATTTAATAACGGCCTTGGTCAGACAAACATAGATCTCTGTTGGATGACACTAGGTCTGGTCGACCGGATAGTCCGCTGCGGGGTAGATGAGGACATTAACCATGACTCTGACCACCTACCGATCGGCATCACGCTAGACACAAGGATCCGAACGATAGAACCCAAACCCAAACGCCCGTGGAAACACCTAGACGAAGAAAAGTTCTGTGAGGCCCTAAAGGAGGTCCTCACACCACAACGCAGGCCAGACATGAAGAAAGCGCTCGATGAGTATGTCCAGCACATCGTCTCCGCAATCCATGTAGCGACAGAAAAGGTCCTACCTTTGAGGAGGTCCAGCCCTAAGATGAAGGAAGGGTGGGACGACGCATGCCGAGAAACACTTGCAGAAATGAAGCGCCTCC
>NW_015622192.1:0-8438 GCF_000836295.1 Verruconis gallopava | reverse complement strand
TAGGTCTGGTCGACCGGATAGTCCGCTGCGGGGTAGATGAGGACATTAACCATGACTCTGACCACCTACCGATCGGCATCACGCTAGACACAAGGATCCGAACGATAGAACCCAAACCCAAACGCCCGTGGAAACACCTAGACGAAGAAAAGTTCTGCGAGGCCCTAAAGGAGGTCCTCACACCACAACGCAGGCCAGACATGAAGAAAGCGCTCGATGAGTATGTCCAGCACATCGTCTCCGCAATCCATATAGCGACAGAAAAGGTCCTACCTTTGAGGAGGTCCAGCCCTAAGATGAAGGAAGGGTGGGACGACGCATGCCGAGAAACACTTGCAGAAATGAAGCGCCTCCGTAGAGTTTACTCCCGGCAGCCAACAATTAAAGCGTGGGAGGACTATCAACAAGCTAGGAAACTCAAGGGCAAGACCATCGCAAGGGCACTTCAGAAAGCACATAGAGACCGGGTGACAGAAGCGGCGAGCTCGGCCGAGTCACTGTGGAAGGTCGCAAAATGGGCACGCAACAGGGGCAACCAAGCCCCAAGCATCACACCCATGATACGGAGGCCTGATGCCCCAGGGGATGCCCCAGCAAAAGAACCACAAGTAAAGGTGGATATATTCAGAGAGGCCTTCTTCCCGCCCCTACGGGAGTCGGATCTGAGCGATATCGAAGGGGCGTCTTATTCAGGGCAGGTACAGATGCCGAAGGTCACCAGAAAGGAAGTATTGGAAGCAATCCATGCCGCAGCCCCGCTAAAGGCCCCTGGGCCAGACGGGATATCAAACAGGGCGCTACAGGCAGCCGCAGGAATACTAGTACCGTACCTCACGACCATCATCAATCAAAGCCTAAAATTAGGATACTGCCCGGCCCACTTCCGCGAGTCGGTCTCCTTTGGATGGGCAGTCCCTAGAATCGTGTTCTAGCGCGCAGTAGCCACATGTCTTTGCTGCCTTGCATTGGGTTCCTATGTGGCCATATACCTGACACTTGAAACACTGCTTCAGGCGGCACTGACGTTCATAGCGCTCGCTCTGGCACATCTCTCCTTGCCACACTAGGCCCTCATCGATAATCTTGTTGGCGTCCTCAGGCCTCGTGAATTCTATGATGATTGACGACATTGCTTTACTTGGTGCCCGCCGGGTGAGCCACCCGATGTATTTGATCTCTGCGTCTGGGATAAACGGTTTATTGTCTTGCAGGATGGCGTTTCTTATGTCTTCCTGCTTGTCCATGTCGACTGTACTGACCCGTATGCCGTGTACTAAGACGCCGTAGGTCGGGTTCCTGACCGAGGACCCGCTACCAACTCGTGCTACCCAGTCGTCTGTGATTGCCGCAGGAGCTGCGTCTCCTTACCTGTTGTTGTTCTGATACTGAGGTCCCCGCTCTTCAATTGGTTAGCTGACATTATGGTGATGCCGGTGATGTGTTCGTTCTCGCTTTGGGTAATCGCTTGGTTGACGTGTGTTTTAAGAGTCCGCGGGTTCATCGCTCGTAAGCGTTCGATCGTGTGGCTATCCCTAATGTTTACTATGATCTCCCGCTGGTTCGGCGCGGTAGGAGGCATCCTTTGCTCATGTGTCTGTACGCTGTGAGCGCCTCTGGCCGCCGCCGCAGCGTAGCTCATAGGTGTCCCCTCTTGGGGTCGCATTGCTTTGTTTTTAATGTCCTTCGCTATGTCCACTGTTATCCTGCTAAACGCCGTTGCTTCGAGGGCCGCTGCTTTTGCCTCCTCGCTGATGATTGCTGTCTTTGGGTTTCTGTGGTAAGGCCGCGTATTCCCTCTTTTATCACCGCTAGCTCTTTCGCTGAGTCTTCTGCTCCTGTTCGGAGCTACGCTTGGATAGCACAGACTGCATCATGGACATGGACAAGATCCGGAGCTTGCTGTACCTTTGTCACGAAGTTGAGGGCCGCGAAGATTATTGATTTTACGGGGTCCAGCTCAACAGTGCGGCTGGGCGTGCTATGTACGAACTGCGCTGCCGCTTGAAGGTGCTTCGCCAGTTGGGTAGCATGCTCTGGCAGTCTGTTTGACCAGGACTCCCCCCTGGGCCAGGGAATCGACATACCTGTATTTCACGCGTTGGGCGCCGCGTCAGGCCTGTCAATTCGTCTAACTGCTAGGTAGGGGAGTGTGTATGCACAGTTAGAACTACTAGATTCCAAGAATTCGCGTTCTCGCTGTTATGGTGTTTTTTCTCGCCGGCTGGCCTTCTTTTCACAATAAGGCGTGTCGGCCGCTTGCTGAGAATCACGTGACCCAAGAAAAACTCGAGTTTTGGGTAGAGTGTGTGGAACCCCACAAAGCTCGGTAGGACGCGAGAACGCGCTTCCGATGGTACAGGAAGTCTGCCAGGAAAAGAGTGTGGTGGAGCAGATGCCTCTTGGCGATTTTCAACCTTCACCACCCAGTATGGGAAGTATAGCGGGGTAGATAGACACGAGAAGAGGAAGAAGAGCTATGAGACAGACATTATGCAAAACGCATGCTTGACGAGCACGCTCCGCCATATAGCGATCATATACGAAGAGGAAGAAAAAAGAGGACGAAATTCGACCTCTGTTGGATATCCGCCGGATTGGCAGATAAGAGAATCTGATGCAAGATGGACGGAGATATGGAACATGACTCTGACCACCTCCCGGTCAGCAAGCAAAGTTATGGATCTAAGAATTCAACACCGGTAAGGGAAACCCGCGAGGCAATGGAAACACTTGGGAACTTTTTAAACACATCTACAAACCCTGGAACCATATTTTTGGAATTTACCACTTTAGCGCAACGTAGATCGCCCCAAAATAAAGCCGACATTTGCTCAGGCTTTTGCTGGCTATAGCCCAATACTCAGTATGTCTTAAGGCCGGAGAAAGTGGCCTCCCGTTGAGGTAAAATGCGACACCCTTAAAGACCATGGAGATTGAATCCTAGCGGATATGAACAACCTTATGGAATATGCACGTGCAGGCATGGAAGGAACCAACTGAAAGGGAAAGGACATCCCTGAAAAGGTCTATAAGCCGCTATTTGACAGTATCCAACAGTTTGTGATACGGGCGACGCGCCCAGATAATAATGAACTCGAGCAACAACGCCAAGTATACACACTCATTCAGGATATACACCGAAACGTTACTATTATTAAGGCAAACAGCAATATAGCAAACACGCCCCTCCCAACAAAGAACGTATACAACACGCACCTGGGCACAAATCGCGTCTTCTCTCGCCGCGCCTCCTTTCCTACAACGCACCATGAGCGGGACGTCCTCCGCAGCAGCCTCAATCGAGAGCCCAAGGCACAAGGAGATAGTCATTAGGTATAAAAGGAATAAGGCAGTACCAGAAGCATGGAGAAAGCTAAGGCCCAGTGAGCTAGTCCAAAAGCTCAACGAGGCGCTCGCGTCCACGGAAGACACGTTAATTATGGCAGCCAAGTTCAAGGCAGCCAGAATCAACAGCAGAGGGTCAATCATCGCGCACACGGAGACCGCAGCACAAGCGGAGACCCTGCGCAGGCATAAAGAGGACTGGAAGGGATTCGTAGCAACAGAGGCAGATGTAATGCTGCCAGTCTACCCAGTGATCGTACATGGGATACCAATCAAATCCGTCGACCCAGGAAACAAGACAGCGTTTATTGAACAGCTCAGGATTGAAAATAGACAAGTAATGTCACATGACATGGTAGTCGACTGCAGATAGTACCGTAAATATAGAGACGGCCGAAAGACGGCAGCCTCGTGGTAGACTGCAAAACGCCTGAAGGTGCCAATGTACTTATTAAGGGAGGGACATTAGCATGGAGCCACGGACTACGAGTGGTGCGCAGACACGACCCATCATGCCAGCTTATCAGATGCCTGAAGTGCTACCAGTATAGGAAATGCAAGGGAACCTTCTGCACGAACAAAGAGACATGTGGCAAGTGCGCCTCTGTCGAGCACAACACTGAGGACTGCACATCCTCAGTCCCAAGATGCTGTCTTTGCCACGGCGCATATTACGCTTGGTCAAAACAGTGTCCAAAATATAAAGACAAGATAAGGAGGGTAGAGGTAGCAAAGGCCGAACTAAACGCCCGCCCCTTCTACCCCGAACCATGCTACGAGGTCAGTCCAGGACCTTCTGTGGTCGGCAGCCGCCCTGCAGTATCACAAAACGATAAGATAGAAACAGATCACATCCCAACACAAGCAAACCAGAAAGGAACAAGCTGGACTGGTGTCCCGACGGCAAGCCAAAATGCCCCAAGATCGCGGGCGACAGAGGACCTAGAAGAGTACATCCTGGTAAAAGCGAGGAAATCAAAGACCGCGAATCAACCACTCCGAGAGATCAGTACCAACCCCAGGAAGAGATGACATGACGACCGGAGCCGATCCAGGTCAGAAACCAAAGGGCAAACACGGTCAAAAGCGAGGAGCAGCAGTGCCCGCCGCGAGGAGCCAGAAATCTCGTTGCATATCGACAATGAGAGTGAGCAGGAAGAAGAGTCTGACCTATCGGGGACAATCAGGACATTGAAATATAGGTCTTCATCAAGACCAGCAGTACCATCGAGGAAAGTCAAAGAAAACATGAGCGCGACGCAATGAGTGAAAACATACCAAGGCTATAGACCATAACGGTAGCACAGTACAACGTAGGCGGAAGCTGCAACACCATGGCGGAGGTCCTAAGGGACCCCGTGCTAGGTGAAGCAGATATCATCGCCTTTCACGAGCCGTACATTAACAAATTCGGCACTGAAATCCAGACCCACAACTCAGCAAAGACCAGGTATAAGTATTTATACCAAATCACACCAAGGTAAGAGTGGCAACATTCATTAGTAAGAATATTGATGCAAAGAGCATCGAGCTCACTGATTATGGGCAAAACTTGACGACCGTAACCCTCAAAATGAAAGACGAACGCAGCAAGATTACAGTATACAATGTATACAACCCCAACCCGGAAGCACCGTTTGAAGAAGAGACCGGTCTCCCACATCGCTCCCCCCTGTAAAAGCTCAACCGCGCCCTGGAGCAAAGAAGATCCCACCAAAACATTATACTAGGAGACTTTAACCTACGGGATGAACTCTGGGGTGGACCAGGAATCAAGGAAATAGCATGCCCACGCGTTGCTGACTACCTTCTACAAATACTGGAGTAGCATTGGTTAAACCTATGCTTCAAGCCAGGCAGTAAAACGAGGATAGCCAGAGGAAACGCGCAGTCAGACAGCACCATTGACATGACCTTTGCCACAGAAGACATCCTGGAACGTCTTATCAGCGCAGGTCCCTGGGCAGAACTGGACAAAGGATCCGACCACCTGCCCCTCGTGACCACATTTTGAGCCGGAATCACCCAAGCCGGAGAGGCGGAGCGATAGCTTATCAAAAAGATCGACATGGGAGTCTTCACCGAGGTGCTTCGAGCTTGGCTGCCCGAAATTGAACCAGCAGGACTCACACCAGCCGAAATAGATAGAAAAACAGAAAAGATCCAAGAGGCACTAAGAAAAGCTGTCCACGCCAGTGCACCGAAGGCGAGGATTGGACCACGTTCAAGACCCGGATGGACACCCGAATGCACATAAGCAATCAAGGAATTCAAGAGAGCCCGACGAAGATGGCGAACCACCGGCGATGACATCGACTACATGGTCTTCCAGATGGCCAGACGGACAAAGAAAAAGACCATCAACAAGGCCCTCACAAAAGAACACCGGGAACGTATATCCGGGATACAAGAGATGAAGGATGTGTGGAGGGTAGCTAAATGGGCCAAAAAACAGAGACATCCCATATACGGCCTTTACACCAGACATTAAAGACGCCAACGACACGCCCCAGAAAACGACACAGGGAAAGGCGGAAGCCTTACGACACACGTTTTTCCCAGTTCCACCGGACACGGACACCGATGATATTGACGACGCACAGTACGAACCACCAATACAACTACCCCCAATAACAGAGCATGAAGTGCAAGCAGCGATCAAACGCGCGACCCTGGATAAGGCCCCCGGACCAGATCAAATCCAGAACAGAGTGCTGAAGCTGGCCATGACGGAGCTGACGACGCCACTGACGAATCTTTTCAACTGCGAGAGTGCGGGACACTACCCGAGCCCGCTGCGCCAGTCCATTACCGTGGCACTCCGGAAACCGGGGAAAAACGACTATACAGCAGCCAAATCATACCGACCAGTAGCGCTACTCAACATTATTGAACGATACTAGACAGCATCATGGCCAAGAGAATCAGTTATATAGCTGAACGCTGCGGCTTACTCCCCCGATTCAACATGGGCGGACGCGCAGCAGTAGGATGCGAGCATGCGGTCCACCTCATCTTAGAGAAGGTCCAGTGGGCAAGACAGAGAGGACTAGTGACCTCAATGTTGCTAATGGATGTCTCAGGAGCATTCGACAACGTCTCGCATAAGAGACTCTTCCACAACCTCCGGATAAAAGGGACTCCCAACGTCGTGGATCAGCTTACTAGAAAGCTACCTCTCCAATCGGAGCACGAGGATTCAGCTTCCGGAAGGAGAATCAGAGGTCTTCAGCACTCCGCACGGACTGCCCCAAGGTTTATCCTTATCACCAATCCTATACCTCTTCTACAACGCACCACTACTGGAGACCGACAGCTAAGAGAACCTGATTGTCGGGTATATTGACGACATAGGACTTATTGCACACGGTCCTAATATAACAGCGAATAATGCCACAATTAACCGTATCCATATGAGAATGGAAGACTGGGCCCGTAAGGCCGCGTCAGTATTCGCCCCTAGCGAATACCAACTCATTCATTTCCACCCTGAAGATGACACCTTATCTACTAAGAGGGGCATAGAAGGACCGCCCAATACCACAGTTAAAACGAGCAATAACCCCGCGAGGAACAGTGGGGATGGAGCGTCAAGCCGACCCACGGGCGTGAATGGACACACTATGACCCTATCCCCCTCAGAACCGGGGGACGATAGTCCCCAACAGAGAGACATCCTGAGCGTACTGACAGCCCCGACAAACACAAAAACGCTGGCGGAGGGCCACACCGAACACACGGCCTCCCACACCGCAACACCGGGACGAACTTGCCCCAAGCGCAGGTAGACCAAGCAGACTCAGAAGCCCTTATACTTAGGACAGCTAATGGCAATGTACACACCATTCAACCGGAACAACACGTACGCTACCTGGGCGTGCAGATCAGCTCTAAAATGACCGACAATCACCACCTACAGCACCTAGAGAAGAGCGCGTCGAAGCAACTGCAGGCACTAGCGCAATTGGCACGATCCAAGTGGGTGGTCACGTCCGCCCAGCAGAGGAAGGTTTACAAAGCCACAATACTACCGAAGATCCTATTCGCGGCATCGTGCTGGTACTTCCCGAAGGGAGGGAGAGGCTTCAACGCCCAGAGAAGCCAAATCGAAAAATCTCTAGCCAGCATACAGAGGTGGGCGTTATGCTACGTCAGCGGGGCATTTAGAACAACGGCACTGGCCGCCCTTGAGGCTGAACTCTACATACCACAAATCAAAATAGCACTCCGCAGAGCATGCGAGGCAGGCCTGAACAGAATCCAAGCATCGCCACACTACGAGTATATCAAGGAAATACGACAGAGAACGTACCCGGGAGCGAAAGCATCAGCGCAATACCGATTGCTCAGCCCCCTACAGAAGCTCGAGGAAGCCCAAACGAAGGAAGACCCGAGTCCAATGCAGAGAAAAGTGATCCAACCCGGGCTGTTTACACCCTTGGAGAGAAATCTCCAGATAGTAATAGTAGAAAAGGAAGAAGCGGCGGAGGCTGGACATAACACGGAAGCACAGGACGCGAAGGAAGACACGAGCCACTGGTGTTTTTATACGGATGGGAGTGAGATTGAGGAAAGAGTAGGAGCAGCTGCGTATAACAGCAAGCTAAAGAAGCACGAAATGCGCTACCTAGGCACCAATAGGGAGAGCAACGTTTACGCAGCTGAACTATCAGCCATCGTACTCGCCCTCAAAATGGTAATCCAAGCTAAACGGGACCCGAACATAAAACATCCGCTAATGAAAATCACGATCTTCGCGGACAGCCAGGCAGCCCTCCGGGCGATCCACAACCCGGGCAACGGCTCAGGTCAATCACTGGTAAACAGGGTCAGAACACACGAACAAGCGGCGCTCCAACTAGGGATCAGGACAAGATTTCAATGGGTCCCGGCACATATCGGAATCACCGGAAATGAGATAGTTGACGAGCTGGCCAAGAGAGCCACAGGACGGCGAAAGGACAGACTCCCTAAACCGCCAGCAAAGAGGATGTAAGGGGCAGTCCGAATGAGGTCAGCAGCAGAAAGGTGGGAGAAGAAAAAGGCAAAGAAAGATTGGGCGAGCAGCTGGGCTAGAGCAAAGACAGGAGGCA
>NW_015622191.1:87888-103151 GCF_000836295.1 Verruconis gallopava | reverse complement strand
TTGTGTTAAGCTATGCTCATTGGAGGGCGGATGCTTAGTAAGATTTATATAGAAGAAAACTTATATATTTAAGTTATATATTTTGTTTTACTTGCATTACAAAACTGAGGTAGGTCCTGTTGCTTATATAGACCAATTACCCCGCTTTTCATACAACCTCGGTTAGTTAAATACCTCGGTTATTATGTAATACCTGAATGACTAATGTTTTCATTCTGTTATTTAAGAAATATATCATAGATCTCATTCTGGATTAACAGGGTTAAGCATATACTCTCTGATAACCAAAGATTTATATATTCTTTTTAACTAATAGAGTCTACCTAATATTTTAGAAGACTCTATTACCTAATTTGGATATATAAAAGGTCATATGTGACTAAGAAGATTAGTACATATGACTTTTATATAACCCTATAAATATCTAATCATATGACAGCATAGCTTATATGCTTATGTGACAAGCATATGACATTCACGTGATTCCATAAAGAGCTTGGAAATAGGCCTTGAATAAAAGATTGAGATACTTGTGGCTATAGTTATAATATATATATATATATATATATATATATATACTATAGACTAACTAAGCTAGTTAAGTCTAGAAAGACTAACTACTATCTTAATCTTAGAGAAGGCTATATTAGGTAAAAAATGGATATTACGAAATTTCCAAAATTAATAGGCTCTTCTAATTATGACTTATAGTCTATTAGAATGGAAGCACTATTAATTAAAAGAGATTATATAGATGTCAAAAATAATACTATTACCTTTAAAGCGGCTAGTAATAATAAAAGCCTATATAGAGAATTACTAATTAAGACTAATAAAGTAAGTGCTTTAATTAAGCTTATACTAGGAGATGGGCCATTATTATAATCAAGGTATATTAATAATGCTAATATATTATAGAATAAACTTAAAAAACTATATAGTTAATAAGGGTTTAGTGCTAAATTTATTAGCTATAAAGAGCTAATAAATACTACACTTAAATCCAGTAAAAATAATATAGAGGTTTATATCTATAATATAAAAAGGCTCTTAAATACCTTAGCTTTATCTAATTTAGTACTACCACCTAAGTTTATAGTAGCACTTATATTAAATAATCTAAGTTCAGATTATGATTATATAGTGGCTATGATTACACAAACTATAAGGTTATCTGAAAAAGAAATAGATTTAAATTAGATATTTAGTTAACTGCTAGATAAAAGTAAGAGATTAGGTAAAAAGGCTGATACTAAAGATATAGTAGATATAGAAATAACTCTACCTACTAAAAGTAATAAGTCTAAGAAACCTAAATATATATCTTATAATAAAAAAGGGTATACAGAAGAAAAATACTGGATAAAGCACCCTAAATTAAAGCCTAAGATAATAAATAATACCTCTAAATTAGATAATAAGGAAGAGTTAATCCTTATTACTAATTAGGTATTAAAAACTAAATCTAGTATTAAATAGGTACTAGATTCAGGAGCTACTATTTATATTTGTAATAGAAAAGATATATTCTAATCTATTATATCTATAGATAAAATAATTATCTAGGGGAATAGTAGATTATTAATAAAGGTTTCAGGAGTAGGTAATATTAGTATTATATTTACTAGTACTAATAAACCTGCTATCCTAAAAGATATGCTTTATATTCCAAAATTATAGGTTAACTTAATTTTAGTTAACCAAGTAATTAAAAATGGAGTGGTTATTACTAGTTCAGTTAGTAAAACTAAATTTACTAAAAATAGAAAGCCTATAACTAAGGTAATCTATAAGAATAAGCTTATAATCTTAGAAATTAAGATAAATAAGTAACAATAACTAATAGAGGAAAATAAGGACTTGATTTTCCTCACAGAATCTATAAAGAAAACTAAAAATCAAGTTTTCCTTATAGATGAAAGTCAAATCACACAA
Source organism: Verruconis gallopava (assembly GCF_000836295.1). Taxonomy (NCBI): domain Eukaryota; kingdom Fungi; phylum Ascomycota; class Dothideomycetes; order Venturiales; family Sympoventuriaceae; genus Verruconis; species Verruconis gallopava. The sequence continues at coordinate 101,216 of NW_015622191.1, read as the reverse complement.
GATCCATGGCATGCTAGGCTGGTATATCCTAATAATAAAGTACTTTCTAAATTATAAGATAATATAGAAGGTACTATTATTAAGGATAACTCTTAAAAAGATTGCACTATATATATATAAGTAAAACTTACTAGAAATATTAATAGAGAACCATCTACTAATAATTCTATATATTTATATAAAATATATATAGATATAAGTAAACCTATTATACTAAAAACACCAAGTAGCTATAAATATTATATTATATTTCTAGATAATTACTTATAATATCTTTCTATCGAGCTATTATTATCAAGGAAAGATATATATAAGGTAATTATAAGAAATATCCACCTATTAGAGAGACAAGTGCCTAATAACAAAAAATTGGCTATAATTCAAACAGATAATGAATTTAAGTTAAAAGCCCTAGCAGAATATCTATTAGAAAAGGGGATTATAATTGCTTATTTAGCCCCATATACACCTGAATAAAATAGGATAGCTGAAAGGGTAAATAGAATATTACTTAATAAGGTTAGAGCCTTATTATTTAATACTAATTTATCTATCTATTTATAGGGTGAAGCTATAATAGCAGCTATCTATTTATATAATAGGATACTAAATAGCTCATTAAGCTTTAAAACCCTATATAAGATAAAATTAGGTAAAAAACCTAATATAAGTAATATAAAAATCTGGGGATCATTAGCTTATCAAAGGCTACTTAATCAGGTATTAAATAAGCTGGACCTAAGATCAAAACCCTACTATCTAATAGGATATGGATTAAATTAATATAAATTACTAGATTTTACATCTAATAAGACTATATAGTCAAGAGATGTAAAAATACTAGAAGGCAGATTTAGAGAATTACCTCTTAATTCTCTAAAAAATCCCTATATATCTAAAGATATATCAGATATAGAATCAGTAGATTCACTAAATATATCTGATCAAGAAGATATAGAGGATAAAATAGCCCTAGTAACTAGTAATAATTAAGAAAATTTAATAGATCCTAATAACTGGCAAAGCCTATATAATCAGTTATTAGAACAAGCCCTAATAACTGATATAGAACTAATAAGCTATTAAGAGATAATAACTTATCCTGATAAAGAGTATTACTTAGAAGCTTATAATCAGGAAATTAATCAGTTTATTAAAAATAATATATAGACCCTTATACCTAAACCTAATTAAAAGGTTTTATAGGGTAGATGGGTATTTAATAAGAAGATTAAACCTGATAGTTCTATAAAATATAAGGCTTACTAGGTAGTAAAAGACTATATACAGGTATATAGTATAAATTATAAAGAAATATTTGCTAGTACTATTAAGCCTAATACTATAAAGATTCTATTATATATAGCTATATATTATAACTAGTCTATAGAATAATGGGATGTAAAATAAGCATTCCCAAATACACCTATAGATATAGAAGTATATATAGAATAACCTTAAGGATTTATAAACTAAGAAAAACCTAATTAGGGTTGTAAACTTAATAAAGCTTTATATAACCTAAAATAATCTGCAAGACAGTGGCAGCTATTTTTAACTAATATATTAGTTAAAAAAATTAAAATTCTACCAATCTATCACAGATACTACTATATATTATAAAGAAGATATAATATTAGCAGTATATATAGATAATATATTAGTTTTTACTAAAAATTATTATCTAATAAAAATATTATATTAAAGTTTAACCTTATAAGGATTAGAGATATCTAATCTAGGCAAGATTAAACACTTCCTAGGAATTCAAATAAAAAGATAAGCTAATAATATATATATTAGTTAAGAAAACTATATATATAATATTATTAGCAAATTTAAAAAATCCATAGTTAAACCTAGGAAAACACCACTACCTACTGGTATAAAACTAGTAGAAAATACAAGTAAGATAAATATAAGAGATATAAAATAATTTTAATAAGAAATAGGATCTCTTATATACCTTACTATATAGACCAGACCTGATCTAGTAATAAGTATTTACTTATTAGCTAGATTTATATCTAATCCTAATTAAGAATATTTCAAAGCTATAAATCACCTATAGGGGTATTTATTAAATATTAGTAAATACTGCCTATCCTATATAACAAATTAATCTAGTTTAATAGACCTAACTAGTTATATAGACTTAGATTGGGGGGGTGATTTTATAGTAAGAAAATTAATATTAGATTATATATTTTTCTTTATATAAGAACCTTATAAAGAAAATAAAATAGCATAATCAGTACCTATAGTATGATTTTCCAAACTTTAAAAAACCCCTACTATAAGTAGTTGTAAAGCTAAATATATAGCCTATAAAAAAGCTATAAAAGAAAATCTATTTATTAATAGTTTTATAAAAGAACTTTATATCTTTAATAAGGCTATTAATAATAGTAAGATAATCTATATAGATAGTTAATCTATAATAGTATTATCTAAAAATCCATTATATTATACTAGAATAAAGTATATAGATATAATATATTACTTTATCAGATATTATATAGTAGAGAATAATATAGACCTTCTATATATTCCTACTAACAAAATAATAGCTAATGGATTTACTAAAATACTTATAGGACCTAAATAGTAAGTATTTTTTAGAGGTCTTAACCTAAAATAAATATAAGATGCCTGATTAAAATAAGCTATATATAAGTACCTAAATTATCCTACTTATAATAGCTTAAGGGGGTATGTTAATCCAGAATGAGATCTATAATATATTTCTTAAATAATAGAATAAAAATATTAGTTATTTAGGTATTAGGTAATAACCAAGGTATTTAACTAACTGAGGTTATATGAAAAATGGGGTAATTGGTCTATATAAGCAACAGGACCTACCTTAGTTTTGTAATGCAAGTAAAACAAAATATATAACTTAAATATATAAGTTTTCTTCTATATAAATCTTACTAAGCATCCGCCCTCCAATAAGCATAGCTTAACAATTTCTACATCTACTATATCTTTAGTATCAGCCTTTTTACCTAATCTCTTGCTTTCATCCAGCAGCTGACTAAATATCTGATCTAGATCTATTTCTTTTTCAGATAACCTTATAGTTTGTGTAATCATAGCCACTGTATAATCATAATCTGAACTTAGATTATTTAATATAAGTGCTACTATAAACTTAGGTAGTAGTACTAGATCAGATAAAGCTAAGGTATTTAAGAGCCTTTTTATATTATGGATATAAACCTCCATATTATTTTTACTGGATTTAAGTATAATATTTATTAGCTCTTTACAGCTAATAAATTCAGCACTAAATCCTTATTAACCATATAGTTTTTTAAGGTTATTCTATAATATATTAGTATCATTAATATACCTTAATTATAATAATAGCCCATCTCCTAGTATAAGCTTAATTAAAGCACTTACCTTATTAATCTTAACTAATAATTCTCTGTATAGGCTTTTATTATTACCAGCCGCTTCAAGGGTAATAGTATTATTTTTAATATCCATATAATCTCTTTTAATTAATAGTACTTCTATTCTAATAGACTATAAGTCATAATTAGAAGAGCTTATTAATTTTGGAAATTTCGTGATATCCATTTTTTACCTAATATAGCCTTCTCTAAGATTAAGATAGTAGTTAGTCTTTCTAGACTTAATTAGCTTAGTTAGTCTATAGTATATATATATATATATATATATATACTATAACTATAGCCATGAGTATCTTAATCTTTTATTCAAGGCTTATTTCCAAGCTCTTTATGGAATCATGTGAATGTCATATGCTTGTCATATAAGTATATAAGCTATATTATTAAGTAATTAGATATTTATAAGGTTATATAAAAGTCACATATATTAATCTTCTTAGTCACATGTGACCTTTTATATATCCAAAATAGGTAATAGAGTCTTCTAAATGTTAAGCTTTGGTATTGGAGGGCGGATGCTTAGTAAGATTTATATAGAAGAAAACTTATATATTGAAGATATATATTTTGTTTTACTTACTTTACAAAACTGAGGTAGGTCATGTTGCTTATATAGACCAATTACCCCGCTTTTCATACAACCTCGGTTAGTTGAATACCTCGGTTATTACCTAATACCTGAATGACTAATATTTTCATTCTGTTATTTAAGAAATATATTATAAATCTCATTCTGGATTAACACTAAAATATTAGGTAGACTCTATTAGTTAAAAAGAATATATAAATCTTTAGTTATCAGAGAGTATATGCTTAACCCAGGCTTATAACTTGTTAAGCTATGCTTATTGGAGGGCGGATGCTTAGTAAGATTTATATAGAAGAAAATTTATATATTTAAATTATATATATTGTTTTACTTGCATTACAAAACTAAGGTAGGTCCTGTTGCTTATATAGACTAATTACCCCGCTTTTCATACAACCTCAGTTAGTTAAATACCTTGGTTATTATCTAATACCTGAATGACTAATGTTTTCATTCTGTTATTTAAGAAATATATCATAGATCTCTGTCAGTCTAAGCACATACCAAGTATCACGTGACATAAGCAAACGCTGGCTAGATAAGAGAGGAGAGCCAGAGGTAGGGGATAGGAGAAGAACCACATAATCCATCAGTTAAGATAGCATATAATAAACTAAGCAGGTTTATAATCTTACTTATGCACCATTCATCGCTCCTATGATCTTCTATATAGATATTAATAGTTATAAGCCTGGTTAGCAACCAATACAGTACTATATAAAGTAAGAAGGTGCAGCAGCATGCACAACCTGCAGGATGAGCCTGAAAAGACCTGCATAATTATTAAGCAGTATACTGCCAGAGCAATAACAATAACTACTAATATATAAATATAACCTAAGTAAAGATGCCGGATCTTAAGTTTATCAATACTTTACAAAAGTGAAAACTTAAAGTAATCATATTATATTTAACCTATCTATTAATTAGGTAGTCAACCAAATTAAATAAGTTCCTAATAATTATTATATAAACTATAATAGATATAGCAAATACCATTAAAGTGAAGAAATAGCTAGTTATCCTTAAAACTTAGGATGATTGGGATAAGTAGATCAAATAACTAGAAGGGATAGTTACACCTATACTATAGACGAAATTTATAGACCTAGACTTAACTAATCTATTAGCTATACCAACCCTCGATATAGAGGAACTAATTAAGTTAGCCTATTTGGCCACTTATACTATAGTGGTTAGCAGGGTAGAGGAGGAGTAGGTTAAACCGCCTGAGTATAATTAAGTCTAATATAATCTTATAAATAAAGAGAGAGAGGAATTTAGGTTTGACCTAGAGATCTTTATTTGTAAGGACCTACCCAAATTCAAAGCTAAAGAATAAGAATATATGAAAGCAGCTTAGGTTATCCAACAGATATATGATAATACAGTTAAACTATACTTAAAGGTAAAAGACCCGCTCTATATATAAATTCAGAAATTGCGAGATGTCTATTAAGGCGATCCAGCTCTATAAAAGTAATATATAAGGGAGGCGTATAATATTATAATTAGGATGCTGGTGATAGCGAAGACAATTACATCTTAGGTATCTAAGTAGTAGGAGGTAATACTTTAAGCTGAAGCAGTTAACTTACCATATATACTAGACTATAAGTAGTGGTTGAGTGACCTACTAGCTATAATTAGTAATCTAATCCTAAGTATAGTAATTCAGATCCTCCAGACTACAGCTGGAAATAGTAATCTTAAGACCTACTATAATATAATACAGGTTATTTAATCAGAGTACAGTATTTAGCATTCTATAAAACCTGCCTAATCTAAAGTAAGGTATGGAGTATTTATATCTATAGCTACTAAAACTAAATCTGAAGGACCTGATTAATCTAAAGATCTGCCATTAAGACCTTATACTAAGGTAGGTGGGAATAAAATAAAAAGACACTAATCAGGCACTATTAGTGGCTGTTAGGGGTATAGCCTAAAAGGTTATATACTTAAAAGCTATTTTTTCATTAACCTAAAGAAGAGGTTAGAAGAATGGAAGCCATTGGAGTTCAGACGAAGTATCTGGCTTCGAAACAAGAAAACCGAAAGGGTTATCAGAGAATTAAAGAGACTTAGAATGCCTATTGTACTGGGGAAAATGGTTCATACTCTAAAGGGCATCACGTGATACAGGAGCAAGGGCCTCAGGTGTCATATGATATGGTGAGGGTATATAAGAAGAGGAGAGTGAGGAAGATAAGAGAATAGCTTCAGACAAGAATAAGATAACGGAAACAAGCTTTGCTTTGCCTCGTACAGAACTTCGCTTTGCTTTGCCCTGCTTTGCCTTGCTTTGCTTTGCTTTATCTTTACTTTACTCTCCCCTATTTACTCTATCTTCTTTAATACCTTTATCCTAACTACTTTATCCTACTTCTAAGCTTCTTTACAGTTCCCATCTATAGGAGACTTCTCTCTCTCCCTCTTGATTTTCTTACCCTTAGGAAGGCCTTGACATCGAGTGTCCTACCCCCTGAAGTGGCGGTCAGCCTAAACCCTTTACAATTGGCGCCCGAAGTGAGGCTGCACCTAGAATCTAAGGGAGGATAGTCTCTACTTGCGATACCGGAAATACAGTAGGTTAAGATGAAAAATAAGAGTATAGACCCATAGAGGAGACTAATAAGAAGAAAGATATGGCGATATCGGAACTTATTAAGATTATCATACCTGAGGTATTATTCCTTAGGTAGTGATAAAAAAGAAATTAAGGTTTCACCGCCTAGTCTCCTCTGGTCATGTGAAGATAAAACCGGTTTCCTAAGACTCTCTTATTACCTAATTTTAGGATATATTATATTATGGATCCTAAAAGAGTTAAAGTTTATAATCTATCTCCTTGGCCTGGTTTGGGTTGGATTACACCATCTGAAAAATATTGAGAAGGATAGGGATGGTATACGAGACAAGAAAAAGGAGGTGAAGAAAATGGCTCATAGGAAAAGAAGAGAAAGAGGGGAGAATAAGAGAAAAAGGAGGAGATTTGCCCCAGACCTGGGATCGTTTTACATAACACTGCTTAATTTTTACTACTGCTATCTTTTTACTAAGAGTAACTACTTTAAGATATTGAAAGATATGGCTTTGAATACTACTAAGGAGAGTACTATTAAAGTACCTATTGCTAGGTAAGAAAATATGAGGGGTCCGGAACCTACCTTATATCAGGAGACAGAAGTTACTCGCCTCCTGCGGTTACTTATTCAGCAATAAGTGACTAGGCCAGGCAAGGTATGCAGGAAGGAGGCGCTTTGGTTCACTGGCCTGGATGTCAGTGATTGGTTGGAAGAATTTAAGGTTGAGCTGGAACAAGAAAGGGTACCTAAGGAAAGCTGGTGTAAAGAGCTGGTGATCAATACCCAGCCAGGATTAAGACTGAGAATCCATTACCTGGACAGATATAAGTCAAGTAACTGGATAGCCTTTTAAAGGAGCCTGATGGACGAGTTTAGCGACTCAGATGGCCGGGTTATAAAAAGAAGTGAATTATACTTAAGGATGCTGGCTAAGGCTGTACAGGAAGACAATATTATAACTCCCTTAGTATACATCACCGAGTTTTATAGAATAGGCCTGGAAATACTGAGCGAGGGAAGGATAGGAAACTTCCAGCTAGTCCAGATATTTTTAAAGGGTTTCTCGGAGAGTCGACAAGATCAGATCCTGGATAGCATCAGCAATAAGCTTACCCCCTCTGGTGAGCAGCGACGAGCCATTCCAGACTTTACAAGTATGGTTGCAGCAGCAAGGTAGGTTACGCAAAGTATCCAGTATCGACAACAGATTAAGAAGGCTGGTCCTGTGGAAGGGTAACTGAAGACTGTGATAAAAACTCAGTACCCGGGGATCTCAAGAAGAAATGCCGACCTCTTAAGACTGGATAAAGACCTTCAGTAAAGTATTGATAATCTATGAGTTGGTGCAGCAACAATGGACAGCCTGAAGCAACGCATAGCCATCTACGAGGATCCAATCCTTAAAAGTGGGAAATAAGATAGCACGCAGATGGGACATATCATTAACTATGTTGAGAGTCTGTTCCCGAATACACATCTGAAAGCCACGGTTCCAAGGACGGAAAACTCGGCTACCGGAATGAGTTTGTATAAACCAGTAATGCCATCTCAAGACCAGGCTTCAGTAGAGCTTTGGTGCTGCGCGAATGATAACCAGCCTCACTATTATGCAACGAGGTGTCCATTACTCATACCCCTAATGGATAGTAGGCAAATCCATTGGGATCATGAGGCAAAGGCATTTCGCTGGGGGCCGGTCGGTAGTGGCCAAGATCTGATTCCGCTGAACAGATACAGCCAGGTCAAGAAGACGCAATATGAGCAGATTGATGAGCTTATAAAGCAATAAACTGCAGGAAGGCAGGCTGCTAGAGTTCAATTAATCTGTGAGAATACTGGTGGCAGTTATTTTACAGAATATGATTGAGTTATACGAGAAGTAGGGACACATGTGGTTTCTGAGAGTCAGCCATCTGGAATGAGAGCTACTGTTAAGACTATAAGGAGCGGTACCTTACAAGAAAAAGAAGAGCCAGCTATGGTAACTTAGGTGGCTGACCGGGTAGGGAGCAAGCCTACCCTGAAGAACTACCTAAAGGAAGTCCCTTATGAGCAGACGGTAGTCTCATTTACCGAGCGCCTGATAAACAGTACTATTAAAATCTCTCTTATAGAATCATTACAGCTCATGCCTGAGATCCGGAATACCATCTATCAGTCTCTGCCTGGTCCAATTGCCGACGTTGTGAGGGACCAGCTAGCGGCTGCTAAGGAAGCGCGCCGAAAGCGAACTGAGGAAGTCAATGCTCAGAAGACCGGAGCAAAAGTAAAGAGAGAGGATATGATTATCGGCGCAATATATGGTGGTGATCTTACAGTCTGGGAATTAATAAGTGACTATATCGCTCATTAGGATAGACTGTAAAACCGACAGAGAATTTCAGCACCTCTGCTAATGGTGGCTGTACATGTTGGAGGATCAAGACATAAATCCAGGGCACTAATAGACACTGGAGCATACACTAACTGCTTGAGCGAAGAATTTGCGAAAGAGCAAGGCCTAGTGCTTAATCAGATCTATGGAGGCATGACCGTCCTGAAGAACATGAGGGCCGCTAATAAAGGAGCTATGCACTGCATTGGTTGGGTGTCTGCGTGTGTTAATATTGCTGGTTCCGATATCACATATAACCCGGTTATCTTTGCTGTGTTCAGAAATCTTAGTCTTGAAGTGATCCTGGGAACTGATTGGATATCACTAGCCCAGCTTGAAACCCACCATATAGGGGATAGAAGTTGTATTTGTCGAGCGCATGCACCTGATAGGAGCAGGAGCGTACGCTGGTAAGCTGCCGCAGCAATCTCTAAATATCCACCAATAGATAATAAACCGCAAATTAAGGTGGATATAGAAGAGTTGTCGGGAAACGACTAGGCGGCTTGCATTCCAGAGGCAATGTCGCCTTGCTGATTCCGGAAAATTCAAGATAAGTAGGGTTCATGCTATATAATCAGCAATAGCATGATAGAAGCACAGAGCTTAAATAGGTCCAGCCTTCAAGTATTATGGATTTAAGGACTATGGTAGGGGAGATAAGACGTCAGAAAAAGGTAATGAAGAGGCAGATAAAGAGCTTGGGTGAGAAACAATGGATTAAGCAAAAGAGTAAGGAACTGCGCATCCTGACATTGTATAAGAAAAAGGCGGATAAAGTACGGCCTGCTGCAGCCCCACTAGAGGACGGCTCAATTCCTGGTAGTGATATTAATTGGTTCAAGAAAGTCCTAGCGGCGCACAGACAGCAAGCCATACCGGAAGGTGTGACTGCGTTAGATGAATGGTTTGAGCCCAGAACTGCGTGGTTCCCTCGTGGGGTCAGGCTCACGCAGGAGAGACTACAGGCAATGAAGATCAGCTCTGGCTTCACACCGCAGGAGAAGTTGTTAACTAAGGAGGTATTGTTTAGAAGGGAGGCTGCACTTAGCTGGGACTTCTCAGAAATTAGGAGGATTAAGCCTGAGGTGGCCTCCCCATAGGTTATACGCACTATTCCTTATGAACCTTGGCAAGCGAAACCATTTCATGTACCAAAAGCGCTCAGCAAAACAGTGACGGAAATGCTTCAGGATAGGATATCCTCCGGCCATTTGGAAAGAAGTCATGCGCCTTATAGGAATCCTTTCTTCCTCGTTAAAAAGAAGGATAGGAACTATAGGCTTATTAATTCCGCGATACACATCAACTGAGTAACAATATAAGATGCCTTCGTACCCCCTTCAGCTGATGAGTTTTCTGAATACTATGCTGGATGCACTCTCGTGACAATTGTGGACTTCTTTTCAGGATATGATCAGCTAGAGCTGGTAAGAGAAAGCAGAGACCTAACTTCATTCCAGACGGAACTCGGTCTCTTACGCCAGACTACCTTACTACAGGGAGCTACCAACTCTGTTGCCTAGTTCTATTATGCAACCTAAGCTATCATGGCACCAGTACAACATCATACTGGGGTATATATGGATGATGGAGTATGTGGCGGCCCGAGAACAACATATAATAATAAGGAGGCACTGCCAGGCATACATCACTATATACTTGAGCATCTACAACAGGTCAGTGAGATGCTTTTGGCTGTTGAATGTTCAGGGGCAACCGTCTCTAGAAAGAAACTGGAAATAGGAGCTGAAGAAGTGACTATTATCGGTTACTATTGCGATACTAATAGGAGACACCCTAATCACGCTAAATAAGAAGTAATTCTGAATTGGCCTGAACCTACAACTCAGAAAGGAGCCAGAGCATTTATTGGGGTCTGCATATACTACTGTATTTGGATCAAAGATTTTGCAATAATTGCTAAGCCTATTTTTCAGCTGTTTCGGAAAGGACAGAAGTTCGTCTAGGGTAAAGAACAGCGGGCAGTAATACGAGTGCTTCAGAATGCTCTAACCAGATCGCCGGCTCTACAACCTATCGATTATGGTGAAGGCGCCGGGGAAATTATTATGAATGTTGACGCAAGCGGAGACGGCTATAGAGGCACCTTGGGCCAGGTGCAGCCTGATGGTCGATGAACAGTGGCTCAATATGAGAGTGGGATTTGGTCAGTATCGGAACGAAAATGGGACGCCGTAAAACTGGAGTATCAGGTATTGATGAAAATCCTTAAGAAATTCAAGCTTTACCTGTACAGGGTTAAGTTTGTTATAGAGACGGATGCCAATACACTAGTTACTCAACTGAATCGGCCTACCTTAGATATTGCTGGAGCGTTAATTACCAGATAGCTAGCGTGGCTATCATTTTGGGACTTTAAAGTTCGTCATGTTAAGGGGACAAGGAATTCAGCAGCTGATGGGTTGTTAAGAAAATATGAAGGTCTCATGATGAAAGATGTCTCCCACCATGAAGACGAGGAGTGGCTTGACGGCACCCTGGGGGCGTTATACTTATCCGGACCGCGAATCGTTACCTATGAGAAGACATTCTTTCTAGGAATGCTGAATAATGAAGGGCTTGATAACTCAGCCAGTACTGATAGGCATAATAGGCCTATATATAGAGTGGAACATCAGCTTATTAGAGAATACCTGAGCACTGCCTAACGCCCAGCAGGCTTACCTGCAAAGGAGTTCCGCAAAATCAGGAGGCTTGCTACGAAGTATCGCCTTATCGGCTCAATACTTTTTTAAAGAGGCCGTCTCAGTCAACCTGATAAATGAGTGATTGAAAACCAAGATGAACAAGCTGAGATTATTGAGAGGCTCTATAATGAGCATGGGTATAAGGGGCGAGAAGCCACCTATCGCTTAATAGCCGTACAGTATTAGTAGGAAAATCTCTATGGTGATGTAAAATGGTATATATGAGCTTGTCGCGAATATCAGCAGAGCGATAGGAGAAGACAATGGGAACCCCTAATTGCTCGAGTGGGGCACGCGCTTGGTCAGTGATGGTTGGTGGACTGCACGAGTGTGTCTGAAGGAACCTGGATAGTCTAAGCTAGAGAAGAGCTATCTGGATGGCCTAAAGTAAGGGTTCTGTGAGGGAGCCTGATGTCTGAACAAGTTGCAAGGTTCTTATAGGAGGATGTCCTTAGTTGATAGGGATACTTCGAGTAGCTTAGTTATGACGGCGGTGCTGAAAACAAGCTTTGGACTGAGGCACTGCTGAATCTATATCAGATCAGAAAGGTTCAGATATCTCCTTACAACTCTCATGCTGCAGGAGGGATAGAGGTCAAGCATAAGTTACTTCTAGCGGCGCTCATGAGGGTAACGGATGGAGGGAGATTGCTATGGAAGCAATACCTGCACTCTGTGCTTTGGGCAGACCGCACAATAGTAAAGGACCAGACAGGTATAACACCGGCTTAACTGATGCTTGGGGAGGAGCATGTTCTACTAATTGAGCTTGAGCATCGGATATGGCAGACCCTGCCCTGGACCAGCGTGCGCTCTACTGCAGACCTGTTAGAATTACGAGCAAGGCAGATTGACCGGAGGGACGATGATATTGAGGAAGCTAAAGCTCAGCTGGAAAGAATATAAGGAAAGGTAAATGAATGCTGGGAGGATGACTGTTATAGCAACAGGAGGAATAAACCCCTGAAGGAGGGAGACTTCGTCCTACTGCATAATACTTGAGTTGTTAAGGATTTCGGGAATAAGCTCGCATTTATATGGCTGGGTCCATATCGTATTCGTTCAGTTCTACAACTCGCTGAGACTGAGGAGTCCACTGGGACATACCTGCTAGAGGAGCTTGATGGAACCGTTATATATACACCAATACAAGGCGACCGGCTAAAGAAGTTTATTATGCCTGAGAATATATTAGTAAGGTAAACTGATGCTAATCACCGCTATTAAATTGAGGATATAGATAAGGATAATGTAAGGACCGCGACACCAAGTGAGAATGAATCCACCGGGTCAGGTGAGGCTGCGAGCTCAGAAAGTGGCGAAGAAGAATGAGACCCACCCTACCGACCAAACACTCGATACCAGGCGCGTCAATAACGAGCTAAAGATGCAGGTTGATGGTTTGTTGAAATAGATATTCAAGACCCACTAGGCTTTGACTGATCCCAATATCAGGATTTCGGCTGCGTTTTCGGTTTAAATGGAGCGCGGTGGTAGTGTTACGCGAGAAGGAATATGCTTAAAACGGCGCTATTCCTGATTCGATTTTGCCGCGCAGCGCGGCGAAATCATGCTCGACTCTGATTGGTCCGCACTGTCCTGGCTAGCGACGCTATCCCTAATTCGATTTCGACGCGCAGC
>NW_015622191.1:86743-87505 GCF_000836295.1 Verruconis gallopava | reverse complement strand
ATTGGTTGGATTACATGTAACTGCTCTGGGACAGAAGGTCTTAGGTAACAATATCAGCAGAAGATGCATAGTAAGAGTATGGCGTATAGGGCAATCATGGCAAACCGCCAAAAATCACCGGGATTGGTTGAGGACGGCAAAGGAAGGCATTATAATGCGGGCAATGAAGGCAATACTCGCATGAGCTTAAGGAGGACCGTCCTCCCTTGGTTTATTGTAGTTTGCAATGATGATAAGATACTTAAAATTCCCGAAGCAGGCTCTTAGAGTGAACTCTCGGTAGTATATAGGGATAAGATAAGTGGCCCAGTTATACCCTCAGGACTCGCAGTAAAGTATGGGAAAATTCCATATGCCTTTCCAGTAGCAGTTAATCTTACTCTGCAATATACTGCAAGCAAAGCACTTCTTAGAAAAATACAATGGACGTCAGCTGAATACACCTTATGGAAGAAGGCTTTCATTTCTGAAAATACACCTTATAATAGATTTAAAGAAATGATTGAGGCAGCCAGAGAAGCTACAGCTAGGGAATTTAGAGCGCGCTATCAGGAGTTCATCTTTGCAGAAATGGTGGCCTTCGGAGACAAGAGCATCATGAAGCATTTGAAATGGAAGCCCGGCCAAGCCTTAGGAAAGGGGTTTGAGCAGCGTTGTAGGGAGGCATTCCCTAAATGATTACCAGAGGATGATATTACTGAAGAAGATAAGTTGATAATAGATAACCTACAGAATGAACGCTTGGTTGAGGAGGGAGAAAAA
>NW_015622191.1:0-86643 GCF_000836295.1 Verruconis gallopava | reverse complement strand
CTATACAGGTTATTTCATGTGTCTTTTTGAGCCTAGGGTTAGGCTCATGGATGGTAGGGGGGGAATTGTACTGGGGAAAATGGTTCATACTCTAAAGGGCATCACGTGATACAGGAGCAAGGGCCTCAGGTGTCATATGATATGGTGAGGGTATATAAGAAGAGGAGAGTGAGGAAGATAAGAGAATAGCTTCAGATAAGAACAAGATAACGGAAACAAGCTTTGCTTTGCCTCGTACAGAACTTCGCTTTGCTTTGCCCTGCTTTACCTTACTTTGCTTTGCTTTATCTTTACTTTACTCTCCCCTATTTACTCTATCTTCTTTGATACCTTTATCCTAACTACCTTATCCTACTTCTAAGCTTCTTTACAGTTCCCATCTATAGGAGACTTCTCTCTCTCCCTCTTGATTTTCTCACCCTCAGGAAGGCCTTGACATCGAGTGTCCTACCCCCTGAAGTGGCGGTCAGCCTAAACCCTTTACACTATACCACCTAATAATAAGTGTAAGGTACTAAGATTAGTTAAAGATAGTAGGGTAGATAGGTGACTAACTATATAGCCTTAGCCTAGATATAAAATAGGCATGAGCTTTATAGTCTTACCAGCCTAAGGTCTAAGATAAGCAGTACTACTAGACTTAGCTAGTATAGACTATATAGCTAATAATCTTAAGTACCTAATAGATTACCACTAGCTAAGCAAGCCAGAATACCTTTTTAGGGGTGGAGGTTATATTAAGATTAAAGGCTATAGTACTGTAAGAATACTTATATATAGTAGCAAATATCTTAGTTTAAAGGGAGTAGCTTACTACCTAGATATACCAATAAATTTAGCATTACTAAGAAAGCTGATGAGTGCAGGCATCTACTTTAACAGCTATAGAATAATGCTTTAATAGGTAAATGGATTAAGTATCTATAAAGTAGCTGATAAATATGACCAGTTCATGATTTATAAATTCCATCCTTATAAGGACCAATTAGAGGGTACTTAATGTATAGTATTTAAGACCTAATATCAGGGGAACACGCAACCAGTTTTAATAGTAGAAGGACATTTATAGTACCTTCAGATAGGTTATATAGGTATATAAGCGCTTAAGCAACTTAAGACAGTGACCTGGAATATAAAGATTTGGGGTCTAGTAACAGCTGAATGTGAGGTATATATACTATTAAAGATAAGTATATAGATATTAAGGGCAGAACCAGAAGCATTACCAGCACATCCATTTAACGAGGTCTTAGTGGATATACACCCTATATAAGGATATAGGATCTATTTAAGATACTTACTGATTATATATAGAGACTTAGGATTTACTATATTATATATGCTGATAATAGACAGTGCATAATTAATCTTAGAAGCCCTAATTAATATATACTATTATATCCAAACCCAGTTCAAGATCAAATAGCACAAAGTATATAGTAATAATAAACTTATGGTAGATATCATTCAGACATGGTTTTGAGCTTAGGGTGTTAAATTTAAGCCTTCTACACTAAATACATAAGTATAGAATGGCCTAGCAGAATGCTTAGGGGGTATAATTAGTAAGATAGCTTAAACTATAAGGATCTATATAAATCTATCTAAGGAATACTAGCCTATATATATCAAAGCAGTATATTATATCTATAATCACCTTCCAAGAGCTCAAAACTAATAGATAACTCTATATGAACTGGTATACAATATATAAAGGATCAACCTTAGACTGTAAGGAGACTGGATCAAACCATCCATCAGCTATATATATATATATGGATATAAGGTATACATCATGATCACAGATATACAGAAGAAGATATATAAGCTACTTTATAAGCTTAATTTAAGGGTGGATATCAGGTACCTAATTAGGTATACTACCTTAAATATTTATTAAATCTGGATACCCCACTCCAACAAGATCAAGCTGGTCCAAGATATGATCTTTGATAAGTCTCAATTCTTTGATAGCAGGATTAAGAAGCTTAACCCATAAACTAAGTAAGAGTTTAATAATATTATTAAAGAGGTTAAGATACCTAATTAAGATATCTTTAATAGTATCTGGTAATTACCTAATAGCTAGGTAGATCAGGTACTATTAAATATAAATACTAAGGACTTAGACCTACTAAGTTAACTGATAGCTGGACTATAACAGATATAACCAAATAAATTAGTTAATAGTGAAGGAAGTATTTTCAGCTAAGATACACTATTAGTTATTAATTTAGAAAGTACTATACCTACAATTTATAATATGGAAGGAGAGAATAAGGCTAAGCAAGTATTTAAGTATATTAAGTATAATACCCTCTAAGGAAGCTTTTATACTAGGTGGATAATAGGTAAGAAAGATATCACTTTAAGAATAGCTATACTCACTTAGGATAATACTGAGGATTAAGAAACCTCAGATGCCTAGGCTCCACTGATTAAGGATCTACCACCTATACCAAGAAACTGACAAGAGATGCTCAGACACTGATTTGTAGAAGAATTTTAGTAAGCAGAAGCTGAACACCTATAGACTTACCAGTAGGCAGATAGCTTTATTAAGGTGCCAAAAGACTCAGCAAAGGATAGCGTAAAGCTGGGCAGTATATAGATCTATAGCTATAAGCCTAATTAGGATGGTTAGCTAACTAAGTTTAAAGTAAGACTAGTAATTTAAGATAATATAGAACTAAAGATAGTAGAAGATATATATATAGCTATATTAGTGGCACAATTATTTTAAGTTCTGATAGCCATAATAGCAAAGTATAATTTAGAGACCGCTCAGATAAATACTATAAATATATTTATGAATATAAGTCTAGATTAAACTATATTTATATATCTATTAGAAGGCTATACACAGCCAGGAACAGTTTATTACCTGAAGAAGGTGATATATGGTCTATATAAGTCGCTATTACTATAGCAGAGAGACCTAACCCAAATATTTGAAGAAATAAGCTTCCAAAAGATACCCCAGGAACTATATATAATAATTAACAGCCAGATTATTACTTTCTTCTTTATAGATGACATTATACTACTATATCTAAGGTATTTATAGTAGAAGGCCTACTAAATCATATCTGATCTTAGGGCCAGGTATAAGCTAACTAGTGGAGACCTAATTAAGTGGTTCTTTAGTATCCATATAATCCGAGACCAAGCATAGAAGAAGCTATAGCTATCATAAGTATCTTATATTAATAAGATCTTTAAGCTAGCAGATAATAAGGAACCTAGGTAGTTGGTTATAGTACTGATCAGCTAGGAGGAACTACCCATTTATCATAATAAGTCAAGTAAGTAAGAAGTCAAAAGGTACTAGCGAAAGATCAGGTTAATCTAGTATATAACTATTATTACTAGACCAGATATAGTATTTATAGTATTAAGACTCGCCTAGTATAATATATAACCTAGACTTATATATCAAGATATAGCAGATCAGGTATTGCATTACCTGAAGAATATAAGAGACCTAGTGATTGAGTATAACAGTAACCGAGTAAGCGATAGGTAGCAGATAATAAATAATATATCCTACATAGATAATACTAATTATAAGAGTTTATAAGGGTGGATTATACAACTTTATAGAGGATCAATTATATAGAGGTTGATAAAGCAACCTACAGTAACCACATCAACCATAGAAGCTGAGTTACTTACTATCTCAGAAACCATAAGGAAAGCAATATTTATGGCTAGGTTGCTGAAGGTACTAGATAAGAAATTAGATATAGTACTTATAATTTAATATAATAACAAGCAGATAATCAGCCTACTTATAAAAGAGAATACTATATTAAATATATATCTCAGGTATATTAATATTTATAACCATTAGCTATATTAGGAGGTATAAAGGCGACATATTAAGGTTATCTGGGTAGAATCAGCAAAGATGGCAGTAGATAGATTGACAAAGGCGTTGCTGAAGATCAAGTTTAATAGCTTTAGAAAGGCATATAGTCTTAAGGTAATTAGGTACTTAATAAAGGATACTGAAGCAGATAAATAAGAGATAATAGACTAAGTAAGATCTGGTAATATACTTTACTAGATCAGGGGTATATTAGTCTAAGCACATACTAAGTATCACGTGACATAAGTAAACGCTAGCTAGATAAGAGAGGAGAGCTAGGGGTAGGGGATAGGAGAAGAACCACACAATCCATCAGTCAAGACAGTATATAATAAACTAAGCAGGTTTACGATCTCACTTATGCACCATTCATCGCTCCCGTGATCTTCCGCACAGACATCGATAATCTCATTCTGGATTAACAATCTTAACCAGAGGGGAGGAATGAGGTAGAGGTGGATATTTTTATCTACCTCTAATACAGTAAGGATATTAATCTTATCCTTAAGTATAATATACCTATATTTTAGAAGTATACTAGGTACTTATACTAGTACTATAAATATAAAGAGATTTAAATTCTATAATTATAATTATATTTTTATTACTTTATCTTACTATAAATAGGTCCTACTATAATTTAATTATTACCTAGCCTATCTTATTAAACTTATAAAAGCTTTTAAAGATTATAAAGCAGATATTATATTAATAATCTATATTAACTAAGTAAAATATATATATATATTTATATACTATAGAACCGTAATTAAGGTATTTATTACCTATAATAACTATTTAGGCGGTTACTACTACTTAATCCTAGAGGTAATATTTTATAATTTACTAGGCTAAATATAACAACTAATTTAGGGTATAAATACCCTAGCTGGGATTCTATCTTCACCTATAGGTATAGTTTTCTGCTAGTATATTAGCTCTATTAATTTATTTAGGCTAGTATACTACTAGGTTATTTAGGGGGTATCCCCCAAATTCCACCTAAGCTTATCTTCTCCTCCTACTATTATAGTTACCGGGCCTTCAGGCCTAATTCCTTTCTTAACCCTATAGCCTCTTTTTACTAGTAGTATTATACTACTGTTTTACCTTTATCTATAATATCTTTATTAAGCTAGGATAGGTTTACCTCTTATTACTATAAGAGCTCTATTATAGAGCTTTCTTCCAATTATTCTGATTAAGGATCTGATCCTTATATCTTTAATTTATATAATATATTTAGTATAATTTCTTTTAATATATAATATATATTATTTATCTCTTATATTTTATATATATCTTTTTTTTAATTAGTTATCAAATTTATCATATTTCTCCTATATATTATCTAAGTTTTCTTTTAGTAACTATTAATTATATTCTACAGGGTAACCCTTTCATTTAATCAGATACTATATACTATCCTTATATTTCTTCTTATTAAGGATTTCTTCTATCTCCTATTCTTCCTTATTATTAATAATTTCTAGGAGTAGTAGGTAATCTACTATTTTATTATTATCTATATACTAATAGTACTTTTCCAGTAGAAAGATATAGAATATATTCCAGACTTTCTATAATACTAATAACTATAGTTAATATACTTATATATTAATTAGTTTAAGGATCTAGAATAGCCTAATAAAATATAGTACAAGTTTCCTACTTAAGTACCTTAGATATAAATATTTTATTAATAGTAGGATAAGGTTATTTATTTTAAATATTATTAGTTTATACCTATAGTTATAGTATTTTTGTGAGGAACGGAGTAGGAACATACGCACGGTACAGCTGCGCTCAGGCCGCGGATCACGTGCTCCAGGGGGAAGCAGTATTTAAGCTATATATAGTATTTACCTTAGTTTTATTTCTTAATTATTAGTTTTAATACTAATCTATACTTATTACTCCCTATCCTGATATTATACTTATATTTACCCCTTATAATTCTAATAATTTTTTGCCAAAATAAAGGTATAAACCTAGTATTAGGATATTAGAATAACTATATAATAATAGTATCTCTATATTTATTATTAAATCAGAACTTTTATTATTAATACTATTAATTGACAAGTAAATCAGAGAATTAAAGAAAAGAGAAGCAGATCTTTAAAGAAAGATCTAACTTAAAGAGTTAAAAGAGAGAGTAGTATAAATAAAAGCTATAATTAAAAAATAGTTAACTTATAATATTCCTACTACTATTAAAGATAGTTAATTAGAGAATATTAATATTAAAACCCCTAAACTAATACTACTAAGTACTTTATCTTAAGGGAAGGATATCTACCTAAAGGACTTTTTAAAATATAAGGAAAAAATATTATAGGAGTATACTAACTAGATTAACTACACTATAAATATATTTTAATTAATATTTAGGAGATTTATATAAAAAAGTATTTAGGTTACCTAAGTTTAATAATTTCTTATAAGCTTTTTAAGGATAACTTAGTCTGACTATATTAGAAATAAAGAAGATAAGTTAAGTATATAGGAAGAACTTATAATATTCCTACTTAATAAACTTAAAGATCTAGAAAACTATAAGCTAAATATTTATATAGTATATATTTAAGTAACCTAAAAGAAGGGCTAAACTATAATTAACTTTAAAGTATATCTTACCTCTTTAGAAGTCTAGATAACTACTATATAGATAGAGAAGGAGAAATATAATAATTTTATTATAAAATTTAGATTAGACTTATAGTATTATCTAGTAAGCCTATTAATAATATTAGAGATATATATTAGTATTATAACACTGCTTATAAGGTGGGAGAAAATTAAGAAGAAAATAGAGATGGAGATGGTGAATATAGGCTTAAAATGAAAGATTGGTAACAGTAATATATTCTCTAAGTATAATTAAAGTAGGAAACCAGTAAATCTAAAATATAAATTAGAAGACCCTAAACTATCTACTAATAAAAAGAAAGAGTTAAAAATAAAATATTATAAATATAATAAGTTTAGATATATAATATAAGACTATTATAAGCTAAAGGGAGAAATAACTGATAAAGGAAAAGCATTAGGGTTATATTAATCTTTATATATATAACTTATATAGAACTTAAAGTTATAGGGAAAGTAATTTATATAAATAGGATAATTAAGGGCCCTATTAATAGTAAGAATATTAAAATTATATTAGATTTAGAAGCTGATATCAGCCTAATAACACTAAGATTTATAAAGAAGCTTAACCTCCTAGAAGCAGATATACGTATGCCTCACCTATATTAGGGGGGTATTATAGATATTGACTGCTTTAGGGTATATAAAATCAAACTATATTTAGAAGATTTAAATAAAGTTAAGAAGATTATACTAGTAATTATATTTATAGTAGACCAAGGGTAATTATATATTATCCTAGGTATACCTACTATAAAGCAATAAGATATTCTCCTTAATATAGGATAGGAGAAGTGGTATTTTAAAGATATAGTACTAATAGTGCATATAATAAGTATAGAGGAAGAAATTAATAAAGATAAGTACTATAGTATACTTCTCCTAAGTATAGAGCTGAAGAAGGCGTAAATAGAATATATACTATCTAATAAATTATAAGATTTTGTAAATATCTTTAAAAAAAATGCTATAATAATATTATTAAGCTATAAAAGTATAGACTATATAATTAAGATAATAGCAGAACTGCTATACTATCTGATTTACTATATATTGGTAAAGGAGCTTAAGGCTCTTAGAGAATATCTTAGTGAGGCGCTGCAGAATGGGTGGATAAGGCCCTCCATAAGCTCTATAGGCATACCTATTCTGTTCATATTAAAAAAGAATGGCAAGCTACGCCTGTACATAGACTATAGAGGCCTTAATAAGGTTACTATTAAGAATAAATACCCCCTATTACTTATTTTAGAAATCCTGGACTGACTAAGTAGTATAAAGATTTTTATAAAGTTAGATCTTAAGAATATATATTATAGAATATGTATTAAGGAAGGCTATAAGTGGAAGACAGTGTTTTGTATATATTATAGCTACTATAAGTACCTAGTAATACTATTTAGCTTAACTAATACGCTTATAATATTCCAGGCATATATTAATAAGGTATTAGGGAACTATATTAATACTATATATATTGTGTATCTTAATGACATCCTCATCTACTTAGAGGACTGGGAGTCCTATATATAGGATATGCGCGTAATACTTATGCAGCTATAAGCGCATAACCTATACTATAACCTTAAAAAGTATAAGTTCTTTACTAATAAGGTTAAGTTTTTTAACTTTATAATTAGGATAGATAGTATATATATAGATAGAGTAAGAGTAATGATTATTAAGGAATAGTCTATACTAATAACCCTAAAGGAAACATAAATGTTCCTTAGATTTTATAACTTTTATAAATAATTTATTAAAGATTATATAAAGATTATAAAAGGCTTAACTAACCTTATAAAGGGAATAAAAAATGGTAAGCCAATAAAACCATTTAAGTAGACTGAAAGTGCAGAGTAGTTATTTTAGATACTATAAAATATATTTATGATAGCACCAGTTATCAGATATTTTAATCTAGAACTACTAATTAGGGTAGAGATAGATATATTGTAATTTATGATAGCAGGGATATTATCCTAATAAAATAAAGAGGGCTAATAATACCTAGTAGCATTCTATTTATATAAGATGAAAGATACTGAAATAAGGTATAAGATATATAATTAAGAGTTGCTTATGATTATAGAGTATTTTAAATAATAGAGGTATTATCTGGAGGAAAGTGCTACTCCAATTAAAGTCTATATAGACTATAGAAATCTGATTAGACTTATAAGGGTTGTATAACTTAATAGTAGGTAAGCCAGATAGGCTATACTATTAGCAGGGTATAACTTTATCTTTTACCACTATATAGGTCTGTCTAATCCTGTAGATGCGCCCTTAAGACGCCCAGACTATATAATAGAAGAAAGACTGTTAAATAATCTGCTTCTAATACTATACTAAAAGTTAGTGGTATTACCAGAAAATACTATATATATAATTCTAATACTTAAAAATAAATTAAAAATAATTAAGTATATAAGATAATAGCCAGAGACTAGTCCAGAGTATAGGGAGGCAAGCCCTTATAGCGATGCTATAACTGCGGCCTTATATAGTCTTTATATATCCTGGATATAGGAAGAGTATGGGTATTATGGGCAGTGAATAGCAGGGTAAGTAGGGAGAAGCACCTACCTATGTTATATTATTATAAGAGCTATAGAAGGTAAAGCAGCCTATATGGAAAAGGAGATCCCTAATATTCTATAAGAACTGTAAGCTTAATATGAAATTACTAAAAGCAAATATAATATATTAGAAGAGTAAGTTAGGAAGAGGGTGGGTAATTAGTTAGTAAACCATTAGGATGTCCTATTATTCTAGGGTTGAGCCTATATACTGGACGACCTAGTAATAAAGTTTAAGCTTATAAGAAGGTACTATAATAACCCTTATATAGGATACTTTGGAGCAACCAAAACAGTTGAATTCTTAAGTAGAAAGTACTACTAACTATTAATATACCAGGATGTGTAAGAATATGTACGGATATGTAATATATACCAGTAGGTGAAGGTAAAGAGATACCATCTATATAGCGAATTATAGGCACTACCTATACTAGAATATCTATAGATAGAGATCACCATAAATTTTATAAGTGGCATCCTGCTGTTTAAGTATGATAGTAGTATATATAATACTATCCTAGTAATTATTAATAGATATATAAAAATAGTACTCTATATTCTAACTATAAAAGATTATATAGCTATAAATATTATTAATATATTACTTAATAGGGTTATAAAAAGCTTTAGCTTATCTAAGGGTATTATCTTAGATTAAGACCTAAAATTTATAAGTAAATTCTGGTCAGAACTATACTATATATTATATATATATAGATATATAGGAACTGTATTCCATCTATAAAGTAACGGACAGATAGAATATTAAAATTAAATGATTTAGGAATACCTACGCATATACTATAGAGAGTACCTGAAAATATAGGTAAAACTACTACTAATTACTAAATTTATATATAATAATAGTATTAATATATTAATAGGTATAACCCTATTCTTTATATTATATAGGTTTTATCTAGAGGTCCATTATAATATCAAGAATTAAAAATAAGTATCAGATGTGTAAGAGCGAGTGAAGTAACTCTATAATATCTATAAAAAACTAAAAGAATACCTTACTAATATAAGCTAAGAGTAAGTAAAATACTATAACCATAAGTATAAACTAATAATATTTAAAATAAATAACCTTATCCTACTATTAATAAAATATCTATATCTAAAGTATTAGAGTAGGAAACTTATATTATATTTTATTAGACTATTTAAAATCCTTAAACTAGTTAGTATATAAGTATATTAACTATAGCTACCAGTATTATAAAAAGTCTAAAATATATTCTATATCTCTTTATTAGAAAAGTACTATCAGTATATAGGTAGTAATAATATAGTAGATTACCTACTACTCCCAGAAATCATTAATAATAAGGAAGAATAGGAGATAAAAGAAATCCTTAATAAAAAGAAGTGTAAGGATAGTATATAGTACTTAATTAAGTAGAAGGGTTACCCTGTAAAATATAACTAATAATTATTAAGAAAAAACTTAAATAATATATAGGAGAAGTATAATAAATTCAATAACCGGTTAAAGAGAAGATATATATAGAATATAAGAGATAAATAATATATATTATATATTAAAAGAAACTATACTAAATATATTATATAAATTAAAAATATAAAGACTATATCCTTAATCAGAAAAATTAGAGGAAAGCTTTATAATAGAACCCTTATAGTAATAGAAGGCGGAGCTACTTAGACTTAATAAGTTTACTATAGATAAGGAAGAAGCGGTAGTATAATACTGTTAGTAAGAAGAGGGGGTATAATTAAGAGAAGAATTAGGTTAGAAGGCCTAGTAACTATAATAATAAGATAAAAAGATAAGTTTAGGAGGAATTTAGGAGATACTCCTTAAACAACCTAGTAATACAGTAGCCTATATAAAATTAATAAAGTTAATATATTAGTAGTAAGTTATATTAATAGATAAAAATAGAATACTAGTTAGGGTATTTATACCCTAAACTAACTACTATATTTAACCTAGCAGGTTATAAAATATTATCTCTAATATTAGGCGGCAGTAACTGCCTAAACAGTTATTATATATGATAAATGCTTTAACCACTATTTTATAATATATATATATATATATATATTTAGCTTAGTTAACCCTAACAGTTAATATAATACCCTCTTTAAAATCTTTTAGAGCTCTAGTAAGCTTAATAAGTTAGGCTAAGCAGTAGTTAAATTATAGAGGAACCTATAAATTATAAAATAAAGTAATAGAAATATAATAATAATAATAAAATTTAAACCTCTTTATACTTATAATACTAATATAAGTACCTAGTATATTTCTAAAATATAGATATATTATATATAAGAATAAGGTTAATATCCTTACTATATTAGAGGTAGATAAAAATATCTATCTCTACCTTATCCCCCTCCCCTAGCTGAGGTAGGGTTTCACCCCTATCTTAAGAAGATAATATTTCTATTACCTTAAAAATAACCTAATAATAATAATTAAGGGACTCTAATACTTTAATATTACTATTATAATACTAATACCTTAAATTTATTATACTATACTAGAATACTAATAATAGTAGTATAGAAATTAGGAAATAAAGAGATAAGGAGTAAAGGTAAGAAGTATACTTATACCTAGAACTTGCTTTATTATATTAAGAACTTAATAATAGTGGTATAGGTATTAGTGAAGGAGGAGTTAGGGAATAAGATAAGGAATGCCCATGACCCGCACTGGAGGAGTGAGGCATTAATAGACCCCGTCTCACCCCTAATAAACAAACGGCTGACCACTATAAAGATACCATTTTATATATATATATATATATATAAGTGTGTATATGTGTATATATATATATAAATAGTAGAAGAATAAATTTTAGAATATAGAAGAATTTATATCTTTACTAAATATTAAAACTATAATATTATTACTATATAATGGTAATAAATATAATAATATATATAGCGCGATACTAAGATATAATAATAATAATAAATAGTAGAAGTAATAGATAGAACACACCTAATATAATACCATATTAGCAGAGGAATATAATCTTAGTAAGTCTAGGGACCAGACTATGGAAGGGGGGGAAGAGTTATGAGGAATGGTGTAAGGGGTGAATGTAAGCATGATATCAGGATGGGGAGCAATAAGTATGGATTAGTATTAAAACTGATGACTAAAAAGTAAAACTAAGGTAGATATTATATATAGCTTAAATACTGCTTCCCCCTGGAGCATATGACCCACGGCCTGAGCGCAGCCGTACCGTGCATATGTTCCTACTCCGTTCCTCACAGATGGAGTAGGAACATACGCACAGTATAGCTGTGCTCAGGCCGTGGGTTATATACTCTAGGGGGAAGTAATATTTAAGCTATATATAATATCTACCTTAGTTTTACTTTTTAGTCATCAGTTTTAATACTAATCCATACTCATTGCTCCCCATCCTGATATCATGCTTACATTCACCCCTTACACTTAGCTTATATTAGCCAGGTATTCTTCTAGTTTTTTATGGATATTATGGAGTTGCTTCACTCACTCTTATATATCTAGTACTATATTTTGATTCTTAATATCATAATAGACCTCTAGGTGGAACCTATATAATATAAAGAATAGGGTTATACTTATTAATATATTAATATTATTATTATATATAAATTTAGTAATTAATAGTAGTTTTACCTATATTTTCAGGTACTCTCCGCAGTATACGCACAGGTATTCCTAAATCATTTAATTTTAATATTCTATCTGTCCATCAGTTTGCGGATGGAATACAGTTCCTATATATCTATATATATATAATATATAGTATAGTTCTGACTAGAATTTACTTATAAATTTCAGGTCTTAGTCTAAAATAATACCCTTAGGTAAGCTAAAGCTTTTTATAACCCTATTAAGCAGTATATTAGTAATATTTATAGCTATATAATCTTTTATAATTAAGATATAGAATACTATTTTTATATATCTATTAATAATTACTAGGATAGTATTATATATATTACCATCATGCTTAGATAGTAGGATACCACTTATAAAATCTATAGTAATCTCTATCTATAGATATTCCAGTACAGGTAGCACCTATAATTTATTATATAGGTAGTATCTTTTTACCTTTACCTACTGGCACATGTTATATATCTATATATATTCTTATATATCCTGGTATATTAATGGCTAGTAGTACTTTCTATTTAAGAGTTTAACTATTTTAGTTACTCTAAAGTATCCTATATAAGGGTTATTATAGTATTTTTTTATAAGCTTAAACTTTACTACTAGGTTATCCAGTATATAGGCTTAACCCTAGAATAGTAGGATATCCTAATAATTTACTGACTAATCGCCCACCCTCTTTTTAACTTACTCTTCTAATATATTATACTTGCTTTTAATAATTTTATATTAAGCTTATAGTTCTTATAGAATATTAGGGATCTCCTTTTCTATATAGGTTGTTTTACCTTTTATGGCTCTCATAATAACATAATATAGGTAGATACTTCTCCCAACTTACCCTACTATTTGCTGCCTATAATACCTATATTCTTCCTATATCTAGGATATATAAAGACTATATAAGGCTATAGTTATAGTATTACTATAAAGGCTTATATCCTTATACTCTAGACTAGTCCCTAGCTATTACCCTATATACCTGATTACTTTTAATCTATTTTTAAGTATTAGGGTTATATATATAGCACTTTCTAGTAATACCACAAACTTTTAGTATAGTGTTAGAAGCAGGTCATCTAACAGTCTTTCTTCTGTTATATAGTCTGGGTATCTTAAGGGTATATCTGCAGGGTTAGATGGATCTGTATAGTAGTGAAAGATAAAGTTATACCCTACTAATAGTATAGTTTATCTGGTTTACCTACTATTAAGCTATATAACCCTTATAAGTCCAGTTAGATTTCTATAATTTATATAGATTTTAATTAGAGTAATACTTCCCTTTAGATAATACTTTTATTGCTTAAAATACTCTATAATTATAAGTAACTCTTAATTATATATCTTATACCTTATTTTAGTATCTTTTATCTTACATAAATAGAATACTACTAGGCGCCATTAGCCCTCTCTACTATACTAGGATAATATCCCTACTATCACAAATTGCGATATATCTATCTCTACCCTAATTAGTAGTTCTGGATTAAAATATCTGATAACTAGTACTATTATAAATATATCTTATAATATTTAAAATAATTACTCTGTATTTTTAATCTATTTAAATAGTTTTATCAGTTTACCATTTTTTATTCCCTTTATAAGATTAATTAAGCCCCTTATAATCTTTATATAATCTTTAATAAATCATCTATAGAAGTTGCAAAATCTAAGGAACATTTATACTTCCTTTAGGGTTATTAGTATAGGCTATTCCTTAATAGTTACTACTCTTACTCTATCCATATATATACTATCTATCTATATATATACTATCTATCCTAATAATAAAGCTGAGAAACTTAACCTTATTAGTAAAGAACTCATACTTTTTAAGGTTATAGTATAGGTTATGTGCTTATAGCTGCATAAGTATTATATATATATCCTATATATAGGACTCCCAGTCCTCTAAGTAGATGAGGATATTATTAAGATATATGATATATATAGTATCAATATAATTCCCTAATGCCTTGTTAATATATACCTGGAATATTATAGGTATATTAGCTAAGCCAAATAGTATTATTAGGTACTTATAATAGCTATAGCGCGTGCGAAATACTGTCTTCCATTTATAGCCTTCCTTAATATATATTCTATAGTATATATTCTTAAGATCTAACTTTGTGAAAATCTTTGCGCCACTTAATTAGTCCAGGATCTCTGAAATAAGTGGTAGGGGGTATTTATTCTTAATAGTAATCTTATTAAGGCCTTTATAGTCTATATATAGGTATAGCT
Organism: Verruconis gallopava; assembly: GCF_000836295.1. Taxonomy (NCBI): domain Eukaryota; kingdom Fungi; phylum Ascomycota; class Dothideomycetes; order Venturiales; family Sympoventuriaceae; genus Verruconis; species Verruconis gallopava. Next base: position 71,618 of record NW_015622191.1, on the reverse strand, counting down.
CGCTATTCTTCTTTAGCATAAACAGAATAGGTATGCCTATAGGGCTTATGGAAGGCCTTATCTACCTATTCTGTAGTGCCTCACTAAGGTATTCTCTAAAAGCCTTAAATTTCTTTACTAATATATAATAGATTAGATAGTATAGTAGTTCTGCTATTATCTTAATTATATAGTCTATATTTTTATAGCTTAATAATATTATTATAGCTTCTTTTTTAAAAATATTTATAAAATCTTATAATTTATTAAGTAGTATATATTTTACTTACACCTTCTTTAGCTCTATATTTAGGAGAAGTATACTATAGTACTTATCTTTATTAATTTCTTTCTTTATACTTAGTATACATATTATTAGTACTATATCCTTAAAATACTACTTCTCCTATCCTATATTAAGAAGAATATCTTATTACTTTATAGTAGGTATATCTAGGATAATATATAATTACCTTTAGTCTACTATAAATATAATTATTAATATAGTCTTTTTAACTTTATTTATATTTTGTAAATATAGTTTGATTTTATATACCCTAAAGCAGTTAATATCTATAATACCCCCCTAATATAGGTAAGATATATATATATCTGCTTCTAAAAGGTTAAGCTCTTTTATAAGTCTTAGTATTATCAGGCTAATATTAGCTCCTAAATCTAATATAATTTCAATATCCTTATTATTAGTAGGGCCCTTAATTATCCTACTTATATTAATTACTTTCCCTACAACTTTAAGTTCTATATAAGTTATATATATAGAGATCAATATAACCCCTATACTTTTCCCTTATTAGTTATTTTTCCCTTTAGCTTATAACAGTCTTATGCTATATATCTAAACTTATTATACTTATAATATCTTAATTTTAATTCTTTCTTTTTATTAGTAGATAGTTTAGGGTCTTTAAGCTTAGATTTTAGATTTACTAGTTCCCTACTTTAATTATATTTAGGAAATATATTACTATTACTAAATTTTTATTTTAAGCCTATATTCACTATTTCTATCTCTATTTTCTTCTTAGTTTTTTCCTATTTTATAAGCAGTATTATAATACTATTATATATCTTTAATATTATTAATAAGCTTACTAGATAATACTATAAGTCTAATCTAAGTTTTATAATAAGGTTATTATATTTCTCCTTCTCTATCTATATAGTAGTTATCTAGGCTTCTAAAGAGGTAAGATATATTTTAAAATTAGTTATAGTTTAGCCCTTCCTTTAGATTATTTAAGTATATACTATATAGATACTTAGCTTACGGTTTTCTAGGTCTTTAGATTTATTAAGTAAGAATATTATAAGTTCTTCCTATATACTCAGCTTATCTCCTTTATTTCTGGTATAGTTAGACTAAATTATCCTTAAGGAGCTTATAAGAAATTATTAGGCCTAGGTAACCTAAACATTTTCTTATGCAAATCTCCTAGGTACTAATTAAAATATATTTATAGTATAGTTAATCTAGTTAATATACTTCTATAATATTTTTCCTTTATACTCTAGGAAGTCCTTTAGGTAGATATCCTTCCTTTAGAGTAGGATATTTAGTAGTATTAATTTAGGGGTTTTAATATTAATATTTTCTAGTTAATTATCTTTAATAGTAGTAAGGGTATTATAAATTAATTATTCTTTAATTATATCCTCTATTTATATTATTTTCTCTTTTAATTTTTTTAAGTTAAATCTTTCTTTAAAGGTCTGCTTCTCTTTTCTTTAAATCCTTAATTTATTTATTAATTAATAGTATTAATAATAAGAGTTCTGATTTAATAATAGGTATAAAGATACTATTATTATATAGTTATTCTAATATCTTAATATCAGGCCTATACCTTTATTTTAGTAAAGAGTTATTAGAATTATAAGGGGTAGATATAAATATAATATCAGGATAGGAAGTAATAAGTATAAATTAGTATTAAAATTAATAATTAAAGAGTTAAATTAAGGTAAATACTATATATAGCTTAAATATTGCTTCCCCCTGGAGCATATAACCCACGGCCTGAGCACTACTATACCATACTGTCATGGGGTCACCCCTATGACACGTGATTGGCACCATCCTATTGCCTGTCTGATTAAAGCAGCACTAACATCAGCTAACATGACTTAACATAACCTAACATTACCTAATATTAGCCAACTAGACTCCTAAACTAAACTGACTTCCTAATTCGATTTTACCGCGCGCGCACCTAAATCCTAATTAGGAAAGGTATAATAAGGCCTCCTTTATATTTTTAATAAGAACTACTTTTGGGCCTTCCCTTCTTTATATAATATCTTAATTATTATATAATACTTTAATATAGTATAATTAAATAGATAGTTAATAGCTTTATTAGTTTACTTTATATAATAACTTAAGTAGATTACTTCTAGTGGTTCTATAATACTATATTATATTAATTATCCTTACCAGCCATAATAATAGAACTAGAGGCAATTATCTATATTATATAGGAACAGATAACTATATAAATTTACACCCTATAAGAAGCTCTTATATAATAGAATTAAGTGGTACTCACTCTGAGTAAAGAGATAGCCACCTTTAAGTTAGCTCCTGGCTCCCCCCCTAAAATCACTCTTACTACTCCTAATACTAATAATTAATAATAAATAGATATACCTACTAAATCTATAAATAGCTCCGGGCTTACTCTATAGAAGGAACCCCTAATTACTTAAATATAATTATTAAAGAGACTTTTAAATATTACTAAGTTTATAGGCAGATATAATTAGCTAGTGGAATAGAAGGCCACTCTAATAAATAAATTCTTAGGTAATTCTAACTACTACTCTAGTGAATTAGCTAAGCTGACCTATACGTAATCTTATATTTTAGGGAAACCAGTAGTTATACTGGGCTGCCTTAGCTATAATTTCCTAACCCTATAATTACTGATTGCCTAGCTTAACTAATAATATAGGGACCTAAATAAGTAAGTGTCACGGGACCACTAGAAGTGATCTGCTCAAGTTATCACGTGAGGTAAACTAATGAGGCTATCAACTATCTATTCAGTTGTACTGTACTAAAGTATTATATAATAATTAAGACGTTGCATAAAGAAGGGAAGGCCCGAAAGTAGTTCTTGCTAAGAATATAAAGAGGGCCTTATTATATCTTTCCTAATTGGGATTTAGGTGCGCGCGCGGTGAAATCAAATTAGGAAGTCAGTTTAGTTTAGGAGTCTAGTTGGCTAATATTAGGTAATGTTAGGTTATATTAGGTTATATTAGCTGATATTAGTGCTACTTTAATCAGATAGGTAATAGGATAGTGCCAATTATATATTATAAGGGTGACCCCATAACAGTACCCCCCTCCTAGCTGGCGAAGCCTCTAGAGAGGGGCCCGGGGAGGGAGTTCTGGGAGTTTGAGCTTAGGTGTTCGGGTCCAGATCATCAGATATTCCAGTTCAGGTGTTCGGGCCCGGTTATTTAAATTTGGGCGCTCAGGTTCAGTTACTTAGGTTCAGGTATTCGGGCTTGGTTATTCAGATTTGGGCGCTCAGGTTCAGTTATTCAGGTTCAGGTATTTAGGCTTGGTTGTTCAGGTTCAGGTTAGGCTATTATAGTCTTAGAGCTTATATTATAATCACTTAATATAGGATATATTTTATACTTTATATTTAGTAAGAGCTGCTATTTCAAGTAGAGTATCCTTAGGTTCCCAGGTGTTATTATCTGGATTATTATATCTATGCTATTTAACCAGGAACTATAGTTAGTAGTAGTAGATTTATATATCCAGGATCTGTTTGACCAGGTATTCGTCTTCTCTATTAATCTTAATTAGGGGTGGCGGCTCCTGCTACTGGCCAGGCAGTGGTTTATAGCTAGTTAATAGTATTAGGTTTGATATATTAATTATAGGCTATATATATACTAAGCTGGGTAGCTTTAATTTATATATATAGAGTAATACTTTTTTTTCAATCTTATACAGGCCCGTATTCTTCCAGTCCAGTTTCTTAGTTGGGTGGTGGCTATGTATATTCTTCAAGTTCAGCCAAACCTGATCACCTACCTGGTAGTTAGGTCCTATTTACCTATTATGATCAGCCTTTTCAGCATAGACAGCCTGGGCCCAGGCTATTTTATTATATAGGTATTGGTTTAGTTTGTGTATCCGGCTTATAAAGTGATTAATGTCGCTGACTGTTAGAGACTATGGGCTGTCAGAAAGTGGCTTAAAATCTATTTATAGGTACTGGCCAGTATTTACTAGGAACAGTATTGTTCCTGTTATCTTATTTCAGCTATTATTAGTAATAAATTCTGCTATAGGTAGCTAGTTATCCTAATTATCTTACATGTAATCTATAAAGCTTTAGAGGTACTGCTCTATTTCCCTATTTATGCGTTCAGTTTAGCCGTCTATTTCAGGATGGTAGGCAGTTGATAGGCGGGCGTTGATATAGAGGCATTTGCATAGGTATCTCCAAAAGAGCGACACAAACATGCTTCCCCGGTCTGATATAATTATGTCTGGCAAGCCATAGAGTTTCCATATATAATGGAGGAATAGTTGGGCGACTACGGGCACTAAGATCTTAGAATATCTAATAAAGTGTTATTGTTTAAATAGGCGATCTACTACCACCATAATATTTATATTGCCGTTGGATATAGGTAGTTTAACTATAAAGTTAACTAAAATATTATATTAGCGCTATTTAGGTATGGGCAGGGGCTTCAGTACACTGGTATAGGTAGTCCTCCAGGCTTTTACTTATAAGCAGATGTGACAGGAGGCTACAAAATATCTTACTGATTCATATATCTTTAGCCAATAATAATAGTGTGATAGAAGTTCCAGAGTCTAAAAATAATTAGGGTGGCCCCTAATAGGAGAGTCATATATATATTAGAGTAGTTTAATCTTCAGTTTATTATTATTAGGGACCACTATTCAGCCTCTATAATATAGGCGGTTATTAATAACCTCGCACTTAGCCAGAGTAATCAGTTTTGATTTACGCTCACCCTCACTAAGTTAGTAACGGACCTTAGTAATGAATTTATTATTAGCATACTCCTCCTTAATAATCTACTTAATTAACCGGTCTATCTTTATTAGCCTAAAGTTGAAGATTTCTGGTTGTAGTAGTGTTTACTGATGAAAATAGCAGGCCTCCTCTTAAGTAGGCTGGTCCTAAGAGTATTATATTAGGGTATTAGGCTTTTAGCCCTAGGTGCCTGGTTAGTATATAATTCTGAAGTTAAAGCATGATAGGTACTCTAACCATTAAGCTTATCTATAGCTAAGCTGTTTTATAGTACAGAAGTATTATAGGTTCTTATAGTTACTTAGTACCTTTATAGGATGTACTACTCCTTCTAGTTTAGGTTACCACTATTTAAAGTATTAAATGATAGCTAGCAACTCTTTATTATAAATTTTATAGTTGTATTTAGCTGGGCTCAGTCTTTTCGAGAAGTAAGTGATAGGACAAAGGACTCCTTCACTATCCTCTTATAATAGTACCCCTCTTAAGCAGTAGTTGGAGGAGTCTGCCTCCACTATACAGGGTAGTAAGGAGTTGAAGTATTGTAAGATGGGTACTATAGTAAAGGCTATCTTTAAATAGTTAAAGGCCTTCTAATAAGTGGTTATCTAGAGGAAGGGGATATCCTTTTAAGTAAGCTGGGTAAGCGGGGCGGCTAGCATTAAGAAATCATTGATAAAACAGCAGTAAAAGTTTATAAAGCCTAGGAACCTACAAATATCCTTAATGTTTTAGGGGGCTTCCTAGTCCAGGATAGCAGAGACTTTCTTAGGATCTATTTTAATGCCGTTTATGGTCAGGATCAGGCCCAGGTATTTCACTTTTTATTAATGGAACTTGCACTTATTAATATTAAGCTGGAGGCCTATAATCTCTAGTGCCTTTAGCACCAGTTGCACATGTTCCTTGTGTTCCTTTAAACTATTGCTATATATAAGGATATTATTAATATATATGGTATAAAAGGTATCTAGGAATAGGTACAGGATATCATTTATATAGTATTAGAATATGCTAAGGGCATTAGCTAGACTAAAGGGCATTACCAAGTACTCAAACAGGCCTTTATGAGTACGGAAAGCCGTTAAGTGCTCATAACCAGGTACGATTCAGATTTGGTTGAAAGCTGAAATAATATCTAGTTTTATAAAATATTTGGCTTTACTAAAGTAGTTTAATATTTCTTAAATTAAAGGGATTAGGTAGTGGTTTTTAACTGTAATTTTATTGAGTTTTTGGTAGTTAATATAGAAGTGAAGGCTACCTCCTGGCTTCCTTACAAAGATTACTAGGGAAGATATAGGTGATGAACTAGGTTAGATAAATCCTTTAGCAAGGTTTTCAGTCAGATACTTATGCAGGGCCAGTAGCTCATAGTAGGATATTACGTATAATAGTCCATAGGTAGGTTTTACCCTAGGGATTAGCTTAATCTAATAATCATATAGGCGGTATTCTAGGAGTTTATCTGCTTTTTTGTGTAAGAATAATTCTAGGGAGTCCTAGTAGTCGCGTGGTAGTTTCGTCTTCGGGTTAGTATGTTTCTTGTCTGTAAGGGCCTTTTCGATATTAGTTAATAAGACTATAAAAATTTTAGTATTGCGCCTTCTTGCAAGTTAGGTAAAGGGGACCATTCTAATTATATAGATATCTATTATAGTATTAAAGGATAGATTCCCTTCTAAGTCTAGGTTATCTATAGGGAAGGGCTCGTCTAGGGGGTCAGGAGCTTAAGCTATAAGCCGCATTATCTGTAGTTTATGCTGCCAATCATACTATCGCGGTGGTATATTGGGGTGGTTTAGCAAAGCCCTCACTGGGGCCTTTTTAGGGGCAGTTAGGGGGCTATCGGGTTCAGGTGATTCTGGTTATTGTTTGACCACAAAGTGGTTGCGGTATGCCAGGGCTGTAAACTATAACTTATTATATTTATAGTCCATCTATATACAGTGCTTATAGTTCCAGGGCTGGCTAAGAATAAAGTTATATTTATTTAGAGTTATTAAGTAGAAAGTAATCACTTCGCAGTGATTATTAATGGTCATCTGGAGAGTTACTAAGTAGGTAACCCTTGTAGAGATAGTTCGGGATCCATTAAAAGTATTTAGGTTAATATATTATTTTAATTTTATTTGTCTTAGGCCATATCTATACATAAAGTTACTGCTTATAAACCCCTTTCCTATAGCACCTAAGTCCACTATTCTGTGGGCGGTCACTAGCGTGGTGCCCTGCCTTAGTCTAGCTGAGATAGTAATTTAGTATTTCCAGTTATTTAAGAGGCTTAGTTTAGTAAGATTAATAAACAGCGATATAGGGCGTAGTCCTAAAACACGACTTAATTCTAGGACCATCCTTTTGATTAGTCAGACCCTCTGGATAAGACAGAGCTGGATCAGGAGTTGTGGGCATGGCAGGGGTTGTTATAATGGGTAGGGGAATAGGTATATAAGGAGATAATATTAATACTCTTAGAGCATTTAGAACTTTTAGAGTGGCTTAGGATAGGTATCTTATAGCTAGGTGAGATATGTTTATCAGAACCGCACTTATAGTATAGCCCTTCTCTGCGGCGGCGCTCTTGTTCAGCTAAGCCTGCTAGGGTATAGCCTAAGATATCCATATCTATTACATTAGGGTGTTGGCGGGGCTAAGTTGGTTGTTTAGGGGCTGAGCGAGAATTATTATTAATGAAACGCAGCTGCTTATTAATCCTAGCTACCAGGTTTATATAATCTATTAGATGTTCTAGTTCAGGTTAAGTAATTATTAGGTGCTGTAATTCAGGGCTGATAGCGCCCTTTAGGAGTATATACTGAGCTCCTTCGGCGGCTCCTGCTTTACTTACCAAAGTCCTGAATTCAGTGAAAAATTTCCAAAAGGGGCGGCTCCCTTAATGGAGATTATGAAGCTTTAGTTCAGTATTAACTTATTTATTTAGATCCTTATATTATTAGTTAAGCCAGGTAATTAGTGATTGTAGGATTAGGAAATTATAGCTAAGGCGGCCTAGTATGACTGCTGGTTCCCCTAAAATATAAGATTGTGTATAGGTTAGCTTAGCTAATTCGCTGGGGTAGTAGTTAGAGTTACCTAAGAATTTATTTATTAAAGCGGCCTTCTATTCCACTAGCTGACTGTGTCTGCCTATAAACTTAGTAATATCTGGAAGTCTCTCTAATAATTATATTTAAGTAACTAGGGGTTCCTTCTATAAAGTAAGCCCAGAGCCATTTATAGACTTGGTAAGTATATCTATTTATTATTAGTCACTAGTATTAGGAGTAGTAAAAGTGATTTTGGGGGGGGAGCCGGGAGCTAACTTAAGGGTGGCTATCTCTTTGCTCAGAGTGAGTACCGCCTGATTCTGTTACGCAAGAGCTTCTTGCAGGGTATGAATTTATGTAGTCATCTGTTCCTATATAGTGCGGATAATCACCTCCAGTTCTATTATTATAGCTGATAAGGATGGTTAATGCAATATAGTGTCACAGGACTACTAGAAGTAATCTACTTAAGTTATTATATAAGGTAAACTAATAAGGCTATCAACTATCTATTCAGTTATACTATACTAAAGTATTATATAATAATTAAGATATTATATAAAGAAGGGAAGGCCTGAAAATAGTTCTTACTAAAAATATAAAGGGAGCCTTATTACACCTTTCCTAATTGGGATTTGGGCGCGCGCGCGGTGAAATCAAATTAGGAAGTCAGTTTAGTTTAGGAGTCCAGTTGGCTAATGTTAGGTAACGTTGGGTCATGTTAGGTTATGTTAGCTGATGTCGGTGCTGCTTTAATCAGATAGGCAACAGGATGGTGCCAATCACGTGTCATAGGGGTGACCCCATGACAGTAAGTTAATACTAAACTAAAGCTTTATAATCTCTATTAAGGGAGCTGCCCCTTTTAGAAATTTTTCACTAAATTCAGGACTTTGGCAAGTAAAGCAGGAGCCACCGAAGGAGCTTAGTATATACTCCTAAAGGGCGCTATCAGCCCTAAATTATAGTGCCTAATAATTACTTAACCTAAACCAGAGCATCTAATAGATTATATGAATCTAGTAGTTAGGATTAATAAGCAGCTATATTTTATTAATAATAATTCTTACTCAGCCTCTAAATAACCAACTTAGCCCTACCAACCCCTTAATATAATAGATATAGATATCTTAGGTTATACCTTAGTAGGCTTGGCTGAACGAGAGCGCTACTATAAAGAAGGGCTATACTATAAGTATAGTTCTGATAAATATATCTTATCTAGTTATAAGATACCTATCCTAAGCTACCCTAAAAGTCCTAAACACTCTAAAAGTATTAATATTATCTCCTTATATATTTATTCCCCCACCTATTATAATAACCCCCGCCATACCCACAACTCCTGATCCAGCTCTATTTTATCTAAAGGGTCCGACCAATTAAAAGGATGGTCCTAGAATTAAGTTATATTTTAGGACTATATCCTATATCACTGTTTATTAACTTTACTAAACTAAGCCTCTTAAATAACTGGAAATACTGAATCATTATCTTAGCTAGACTAAAGTAGGGCACCACGCTAGCGACCGCCTATAGAATAGTGGATTTAGGTACTATAGGAAAGAGGTTTATAAGTAGTAACTTTATATATAGATATAGCCTAAGATAAATAAGATTAGAATAATATATTAACCTGAATGCTTTTAATGGATCCTGAACTATCTCTATAAGGGTCACCCACTCAGTAACTCTCTAGATAACTATTAATAATCACTGCGAAGTAATTACTTTCTATTTAATAACTCTAGGTAAATATAACTTTATTCTTAGCCAGCCCTGGAACTATAAGTATTATATACAGATAGACTATAAATATAATAAGTTATAGTTTATAACCCTAGTATACTATAACTACTTTATAGTCAAATAATAACCAGAATCACCTGAACCTAATAGCCTCCTAACTGCCCTTAAAAAGGCTCCAGTGAAAGCTTCACTGAACCGCCCTAATATATTACTATAATAGTATAATTAGTAGTATAAACTATAAATAATATAGCTTATAGCTTAAGCTCCTAACCCCCCAGACAAGCCCTTCCCTATAGATAACCCAGACTTAGAAGGGAATCTACCTTCTAATACTATAATAGACATCTGCATAATTAGAGTAGTCCCCTTTACCTAACTTATAAGAAGATATAATACTAAAATTTTTATAATCTTATTAACTAATATTAAAAAGGCCCTTATAGATAAGAAATATACTAACCTAAAGATAAAACTATTATACAACTACTAGGACTCCCTAGAATTATTCTTACGCAAAAAAGCAGATGAACTCCCAGAATACCACCTATATAATTATTAGATTAAGCTGATCCCTAGGGCAAAACCTACCTATAGACTATTATATATAATATCCTACTATAAACTACTAGCCCTATATAAGTATCTAACTAAAAACCTTACTAAAGGATTTATCTAATCTAGTTTATTACCTATATCTTCCCTAGTAATCTTTATAAGGAAGCCAGGAGATAGCCTTTAGTTCTGTATTAATTACTAAAAACTTAATAAAATTACAGTTAAAAACCACTACCTAATCCCTTTAATTCAAGAAATATTGAACTACCTTAGTAAAACTAAATACTTTATAAAACTAGATATTATTTTAGCTTTTAACTGAATCCAAATTGCGCCTAACTATAAGTATTTAACGGCTTTCTATACTTATAAAGGCCTGTTTGAGTACTTAGTAATACCCTTTAGTCTAGCTAATATCTTTAGTATATTTTAATATTATATAAATAATATCCTATATCTATTCTTAGATACCTTCTATACTATATATATTAATAATATCCTTATATATAGTAATAGTTTAAAGGAATATAAGGAATATATATAATTAGTGCTAAAAGCACTAAAGACTATAGGCTTCCAGCTTAATATTAATAAATATAAGTTCTATTAATAGGAGGTGAAATACCTGAGCCTAATCCTAACCATAAACAGTATTAAAATAGATCCTAAGAAAGTGTCATGGGGTCACCCCTATGACACGTGATTGGCACCATCCTGTTGCCTGTCTGATTAAAGCAGCACTGACATCAGCTAACATAACCTAACATAACCTAACGTTACCTAACATTAGCCAACTGGACTCTTAAACTAAACTGACTTCCTAATTTAATTTTACCGCGCGCACACCTAAATCCTAATTAGGAAAGGTATAATAAGGCCCCCTTTATATTCTTAGTAAGAACTATTTTTGGGCCTTCCCTTCTTTATATAATATTTTAATTATTATACAATACTTTAGTATAATATAACTAAATAGATAGTTAATAGTTTTATTAGTTTATCTTATATAATAACTTAAGTAGATTATTTTTAGTAATTCTATAATACTATATTATATTAACTATCCTTACTAGCTATAATAATAGAACTAGAAGTGATTATCTATACTATATAGGAATAGATAACTGTATAAATTCACACTCTATAAGAAGCTCTTATATAATAGAATTAGGTAGTACTCACTCTAAGCGAAGAGATAGCCACCTTTAAATCAGCTCCTGGTTCCCCCCCTAAAATCACTCTTACTACTCCTAATACTAGTAACTAATAATAAATAGATATATTTATTAAATCTATAAATGGCTCTAGGCTTACTCTATAGAAAGAACCCCTAATTACTTAAATATAATTATTAAAGAAACTTTTAAATATTACTAAGTTTACAGGCAGATATAGTTAGCTAGCGGAATAGAAGGCCACTCTAATAAATAAACTCTTAGATAACTCTAACTACTATCCTAGTAAATTAGCTAAGCTGACCTATATGTAATCTTATATTTTAGGGGAACCAGTAATTATACTAGGCTGCCTTAGCTATAATTTCCTAACCCTATAATCACTAATTATCTAACTTAATTAATAATATAGAGACTTAAATAAATAAATTAATACTAAATTAAAGCTTTATAATCTCCATTAAGGGAGCCGCCCCTTTTAGAAATTTTTTACTGAATTTAGGATTTTAGTAAGTAAAGCAGGAGCCGCCAAAGGAGCTTAGTATATGCTTCTAAAGGGCGCTATTAGCCCTGAATTACAGCACCTAATAATTACTTAACCTAAACCAGAGTATTTAATAAATTATATAAACCTGATAGCTAGGATTAATAAATAGCTGTATGTTATTAATAATAATTCTTACTTAGCCCTTAAATAACTAACTTAACCCCGCTAACCCCCTAACGCAATAGATATAGATACCTTAGGCTATATTTTAGTAGGTTTAGCTAAATAAGAGCGCCGCTGTAGAGAAGGGCTATACTATAAATATAGTTCTGATAAACATATCTTACCTAACTATAAGATATCTATCCTAAACTGCCCTGAAAGTCCTAAACATTCTAAAAGTATCAATATTATCTCCTTATATACCTGTTCCCCTACCTATTATAATAACCCCCGCCATACCTACAACTCCTGATCCAGCTCTGTCTTATCTAGAGGGTCCAACTAATCAAAAGGATAGTCCCAGAATTAAGTCATATTTTAGGACCATACCCTATATTACTATTTATTAACTTTATTAAACTAAGCCTCTTAAATAACTGGAAATACTAAATTACTATCTTAGCTAGACTAAGGCAGGGCGCCACGCTAGTGACCGCCCATAAAATAGTAGACTTAGATATTATAGGAAAGGGGTTTATAAGTAGTAACTTCATATATAGATATAGCCTAAGATAAATAAGATTAGAATAATATATTAACCTAAATACTTTTAATAAATCCTAAACTATCTCTATAAGGGTTACCTATTTAGTAACTCTCCAGATAACCATTAATAATTACTATAAAATGATTACTTTCTACTTAATAACTTTAAGTAAATATAATTTTATTCTTAGCTAGCCCTAGAACTATAAGCACTATATATAGATAGACTATAAATATAATAAGTTATAGTTTATAGCCTTATTATATTATAACCACTTTGTAGTCAAACAATAACCAGAATCACCTAAACCTAATAGCCTCCTAACTACCCCTGAAAAGGCCCTAGCAAAAGCTTTACTAAACCACCCTAATATACTACTATAATAGTATGATTAGTAGTATAAATTATAGATAATATAGCTTATAGCCTAAACTCCTAACCCCCTAGATAAGCCCTTCCCTATAGATAACCCAGATTTGGAAGGGAATCTATCCTTTAATACTATAATAGATATCTATATAATTAAAGTAGTCCCCTTTACCCAACTTATAAAAAGATATAATACTAAAATTTTTATAATTTTATTAACTAATATTAAAAAGGCCTTTATAGATAAGAAATATACTAACCTAAAGATGAAACTGCTACGTGATTACTAGGACTCCCTGGAATTATTCTTACATAAAAAAATAGATAAACTTTTAGAATACTGCCTATATAATTATCAGATTAAACTAATCCCTGGGGCAAAACCTATCTATAGACTATTATATATAATATCCTACTATAAGCTACTAACCCTATATAAGTATCTAACTGAAAACCTTACTAAAGGATTTATCTAACCTAGTTTATCACTTATATCTTCCCTAGTAATCTTTATAAGGAAACCAGGAGGTAGCCTTTAGTTCTATATTGACTACTAAAAACTTAATAAAATTATAATTAAAAATCACTACCTAATCCCTTTAATTTAAGAAATATTAAATTACCTTAGTAAAGCTAAATACTTTATAAAACTAGATATTATTTTAGCTTTTAACTAAATCTAAATCGCGCCTAACTATAAATACTTAACAGCTTTCCATACTCATAAAGGCCTATTTAAGTATTTAGTAATATCCTTTAATCTAGCTAATACCTCTAATATATTCTAATATTATATAAATAATATCCTATACCTATTTCTAAATATTTTCTATACTATATATATCAATAATATCCTTATATATAGTAATAGTTTAAAGGAATATAAGGAATATATATAACTGGTACTAAAGGTATTAGAGACTATAGGCCTCCAGCTTAATATTAATAAGTATAAATTCTATTAATAGGAGATAAAATATCTAGGCCTAATCCTGACCATAAATAGCATTAAAATAGATCCTAAGAAAGTCTCTACTATCCTGGACTGGGAAGCCCCCTAGAATATTAAGGATATTTATAGATTCTTAGGCTTTATAAACTTTTACTACTATTTTATTAATAATTTCTTAATACTAGCCACCCCGCTTACCTAGCTTACTTAAAAGGATATCCCCTTCTTCTAGATAACTACCTACTAGAAGGCCTTTAACTACTTAAAGATAGCCTTTACTATAATACCTATCTTATAATATTTCAACCCCTTACTACCCTATATAATAGAAGTAGATTCCTTTAACTACTACTTAGAAGGGGTATTATTATAAGAGGATAGTAAAGGAATCCTTCACCCTATTATTTACTTCTTAAAAAGACTGAGCCTAGCTAAATATAATTATAAAATTTATAATAAGGAGTTACTAACTATTATCTAATACTTTAAATAGTGGTAACCTAAATTAGAAGGAATAGTATATCCTATAAAAATATTAAATAATTATAAAAATCTATAATATTTCTATACTACAAAATAGCTTAGCTATAGATAAGCTTAATAGTTAGAGTACCTATTATACTTTAACTTTAGAATTATATACTAACCAGGCACCTAGGGCTAAAAACCTGATACCCTAATATAATATTCTTAGGACTAGCCTATTTAAGAGGAGGCCTACTATTTTCATCAGTAAATACTACTGTAACCAGAAATCTTTAACTTTAGGCTGATAAAGACAGACTAGTTAATTAAATAGATTATTAAGGAGGAGTATACTAATAATAAATTTATTACTAAGATCTATTACCAACTTAATAAGGGTAAGTATAAATTAAAATTAATTATACTGGCTGAGTATAAGATTATTAATAACTACCTATATTATAGAAGCTGAATAGTAGTCTCTAATAATAATAAACTAAAGATTAAACTACTCTAATATATATATAACTCTCCTATTAGGGGCTACCCTAGTTATTCCTGGACTCTGGAACTTCTATCGCGCCATTATTATTAGCTAAAGATATATAAATCAGTAAAATGTTTTATAGCCTCCTATCACATCTACTCATAAGTAAAAGCCTGGAGGACTACCTATACCGGCATACTAAAGCCCTTACCTATACCTAAATAGTGCTAATATAATATTTTAGTTAACTTTATAATTGAATTACCTATATCTAATAGTAATATAAATATTATAGTAGTAGTAGATCATCTATCTAAATAGTAATACTTTATTAGATATTCTGAGATTTTAGCGCCTACAGTCGCCCAACTATTCCTCTATTATATATAGAAACTCTATAGCTTACTAGATATAATTATATTAGACTAGGGAAACATATTTATATCACTCTTTTAAAGATACCTGTGCAAACGCCTCTGTATTAACACCCACCTATCAACTGCCTACCATCCTAAAACAGACGGCCAAACTGAACGCGTAAATAGGGAAATAGAGCAATACCTATAAAGCTTTATAGACTATATATAAGATAATTAGAATAATTAACTACTTATAGCAGAATTTACTACTAATAATAGCTAAAATAAGATAACAGGAATAACACCATTCCTGGTAAATATTAGCTAGCACCCGTAAATAGGTTTTAAGCCACCCTCTAATAGCCTATAGTCTCTAATAGTCAGCAATATTAACTGCTTTGTAAGCCAGATATATAAACTAAACTGACACTTATATAATAAAATAGCCTAGGCCCAGGCTGTCTATACTGAAAAGGCTAATTACAATAGGTAAATAGGATCTAACTACCAGGTAGGCGATCAGGTTTAGCTGAATTTAAAGAATATATATAGCCACTGCCTAACTAAGAAACTGGACTGGAAGAATGTGGGCCTATATAAAATTAAAAAAAAGTGTCACCCTATATATATAAATTAAAGCTACCTAACTTAATATATATATAGCCTATAGTTAATATATCAAACCTGATACCATTAACTAGCTATAAACCGCTACCTAGCTAGCAATAGGAGCCGCCACCCCTAATCAAGATTAATGGAGAAGATGAATACCTAGTTAAATAAATCCTGAATATATAAATCCGCCGCCACCGACTACAGTTCCTAGTTAAATAGTATAGATATGATAATCCAGATAATAATATCTAGGAATCTAAAAATACTTTACTTAAAATAGTAGCTCTTACTAAGTATAAAGTATAAAATATATCCTATATTAAGTAATTATAATATAAGCTTTAAGGCTATAATAGCCTAACCTAAACCTGAATAACTAAGCCTGAATACCTAAACCTAAGTAACTGAATTTAAGTATCTGAATTTAAATAACCAGGCCTAAACACTTAAACCGGAATATCTGATAATTTAGACCCGAATACCTGAGCTTGAACTCCTGGAACTCCCTCCCTAAACCCCTCTCTAGAGGCTTTGCCAGCTAGGAGGGGGGTACTATTATAGGGTCACCCCTATAATATATAATTAGCACTATCTTATTACCTATTTAATTAAAGTAATACTGATATTAGCTAATATAACCTAATATAACCTAATATTACCTAATATTAGCTAACTAGACTCCTAAACTAAACTGACTTTCTAATTCGATTTCACCGCGCGCACGCCTAAATCCTAATTAGGAAAGATATAATAAGGCCTCCTTTATATTCTTAGCAAGAACTACTTTCGGGCCTTCCCTTCTTTATATAATATCTTAATTATTATATAATACTTTAGTACAGCATAACTGAATAGATAGTTGATAGCCTCATCAGTTTACCTCACATGACAACTTGAGTAGATCACTTCTAGTGGTTCCGTGACAGAAAGTCTCTACTATCCTGGATTAGGAAGCCCCCTAGAATATTAAAGATATTTATAGGTTCTTAGGCTTTATAAATTTTTACTATTATTTTATTAATAATTTCTTAATGTTAGCCACCCTACTTACCTAACTTACTTAAAAGGATATCCCCTTCCTCTAGATAATTATCTACTAGAAGGCTTTTAACTATTTAAAGACAGCCTTTATTATAGTACCTACCTTACGATACTTCAACCCCTTACTACCCTATATAGTGGAAGCAGACTTCTCTAACTACTACTGTCATGGGGTCACCCCTATGACACGTGATTGGCACCATCCTGTTGCCTGTCTGATTAAAGCAGCACTGACATCAGCTAACATGACCTAACGTGACCTAACGTTACCTAATATTAGCCAACTAGACTCCTAAACTAAACTGACTTCCTAATTCGATTTCACCACGCGCGCGCCTAAATCCCAATTAGGAAAGGTATGATAAGGCCCCCTTTATATTCTTAGTAAGAACTACTTTCGGGCCTTCCCTTCTTCATACAACATCTTAATTATTATATAATACTTTAATATAGTATAACTAAATAGATAGTTAATAGCCTTATTAGTTTACCTTATATAATAACTTAAGCAGATTACTTCTAGTAGTCCTATAACACTATATTACATTAACCATCCTCACCAGCTATAATAATAGAACTGGAGGCGATTATCCGTACTATATAGGAATAGATGATTGCACAAATTCACACCCTATAAGAAGCTCTTGCGCAACAGAATCAGGCGGTACTCGCTCTAAGCGAAGAGATAGCCACCCTTAAGTCAGCTCCTGGTTCCCCCCCTAAAATCGCTCTCACTACTCCTAATACTAGTAATTAATAATAAATAGATATACCTACCAAGTCTATAAATGGCTCCAGGCTTGCTCTGCAGAAGGAACCCCTAATTACTTAAATATAATTATTAGAGAGACTTCCAGATATTACTAAGTTTATAGGTAGATGCAGTCAGCTAGCGGAATAGAAGGCCGCTCTGATAAATAAACTCTTAGATAACTCTAACTGCTACCCCAGTGAATTAGCTAAGCTAACCTATATGTGATCTTATATTTTAGGGGAACCAGCAGTTACACTGGGCTGCCTTGGCTATAATTTCCTAACCCTATAATTACTGATTGCCTGGCTTAACTAATAATATAGGGACTTAAATAAATAAATTAATACTAAATTAAAGCTTTATAATCTCTGTTAAGGGAGCTGCCCCTTTTGGAAATTTTTCACTAAATTCAGGACTTTGGTAAGTAAAGCAGGAGCCGCCGAAGAAGTTTAGTATATACTCCTAAAAGGCGCTATCAGCCCTAAATTACAGCACCTGATAATTACTCAACCTAAACCAGAGCATTTAATAGATTATATAAACCTAATAGCCAGGATTAATGAGCAGCTGCGTTTCATTAATAATAATTCTCGCTCAGCCCCTAAATAACCAACTTAGCCCTGCCAACACCCTGACGTAATAGATATGGATATCTTAGGCTATGCCTTAGCAGGCTTGGCTGAACGAGAGCGCCGCCGCAGAGAAGGGCTATGCTATAAGTGCGGTTCTGACAAATATATCTCACCTAGCTATAAGATACCTATCCTAAGCCACCCTAAAAGTCCTAAATGCTTTAAGAGTATTAATATTGTCTTCTCATGTACCTGTTCCCCCACCCGTCATAATAACCCCCGCCATGCCTACAACTCCTGATCTAGCTCTATCTTATCCAGAGGGTCCAACTGATTAAAAGGATGGTCCTAGAATTAAATCATATTTTAGGATTATGCCTTATATCGCTGTTTATTAACCTCACTAAACTAAGCCTCTTAAATAACTGGAAATACTGAATCACTATCTTAGCCAGACTAAGGCAGGGCGCCACGCTAGCGACCGCCTATAGAATAGTGGACTTAGATACTATAGGAAAGGGGTTTATAAGCAGCGACTTTATATATAGATATGGCCTGAGATAAATGAGATTAGAATGATATATTAACCTGAATGCTTTTAATGGATCCCGAACTGTCTCTGTAAGGGTCACCTACTTAATAATTCTCTAGATAATCATTGATAATCACTGTAAAGTAATTACTTTCTACTTAATAACTCTAGGCAAATATAACTTTATTCTTAGCCAGCCCTGGAACTATAAGTATTATATGCAGATGGACTATAAATATAATAAGTTATGGTTTATAGCCCTAGTATGCCGTAACCACTTTATGGTTAAATAATAACCAGAATTACCTAAACCTGATAGCCCCCTAACTACCCCTGAAAAGGCCCTAGTAAGGGCTTTGCTGAACCGCCCTAATACACCACTATAATAGTATGATTGGTAGTATAAACTACAGATAATATAGCTTATAGCTTAAGCTCCTGACCCCCCAGATGAGCCCTTCCCTATAGATAACCTAGACTTGGAAGGGAATCTACCCTCTGATATCATAATGGATATCTATATAATTAGAGTGGTCCCCTTTACCTAACTTACAAGAAGATGTAATACTGAAATTTTTATAGTCTTATTAACTGATATTGAAAAGGCCCTTACAGATAAGAAATATACTAACCTGAAGATAAAACTGCCACGCGACTACTAGGACTCCCTGGAATTATTCTCACACAAAAAAGCAGACGAACTCCTAGAATACCGCCTATATGATCATCAGATTGAGCTAATCCCTAGGGCAAAACCTACCTATGGACTATTATATATAATATCCTACTATAAGCTACTAACCCTGTATAAGTATCTGACTGAAAACCTTACTAAAGGATTTATCTAACCTAGTTTATCACCTATATCTTCCCCAGTGATCTTTGTAAGGAAGCCAGGAGGTAGCCTTTACTTCTATGTTGACTACTGAAAACTTAATAAAATTATAGTTAAAAACTACTACCTAATTCCTTTAATTTAAGAAATATTGAACCACTTTAGCAAAGCTAAATACTTTATAAAACTGGATATTATTTTAGCTTTCAACCGAATCCAAATCATACCTAGCTATGAGCACTTAATAGCTTTCCACACTCATGAAGGCCTATTTAAGTATTTAATAATATTCTTTAGTCTAGCTAATACCCCTAATATATTCTAACACTATATAAATAATATCCTATACCTGTTCCTAGATACCTTCTGCACCGTGTATATTAATAATATCCTTATATATAGCAATAGTTTAAAGGAATACAAGGAACATGTGCGACTGGTGCTAAAGGCACTAGAGACTGCAGGCCTCCAGCTTGATATTAATAAGTGTGAGTTCCATTAATAGGAGGTAAAATACCTGGGCCTGATCCTGACTGTAAACGGTATTAAAATAGATCCTAAGAAAGTCTCTGCTATCCTGGACTGGGAAGCCCCCCAGAACATTAAGGATGTTTATGGGTTCCTAGGCTTTGCAAACTTTTACCACTATTTTATTAATAATTTCTTAACGCTAGCCACCCTGCTTACCCAGCTTACTTAAAAGGATGTCTCCTTCCTCTAGATAATCACCTGCCAGAAGGCCTTTAACTACTTGAAGACAGCCTTTACTATAGCACCCATCTTATAATATTTTAACCCCTTACTACCCTGTGTAGTAGAGGTAGACTCCTCTAACTACTATTTAGGAGGGGTACTATTATAAGAGGATAGTGAAGGAGTCCTTCGCCCTATCACTTACTTCTTAAAAAGACTGAGTCCAGCTGAATACAACTATAAAATTTATAATAAGGAGTTACTAGCTATTATCCAATACTTTAAATAGTGGTAACCTAAACTAAAAGGAGTAGTATATCCTATAAAAGTACTAAGTAACTATAAGAACCTATAATACTTCTGTACTATAAAATAGCTTAGCTATAGATAAGCTCAATAGTTAGAGTACCTGTTATACTTTGACTTCAGAATTATATACTAACCAGGCACCTAGGGCTAAAAGCCTGATACCCTAACATAACACTCTCAGGATCAGCCTACTTAAGAGGAGGCCTGCTATTTTCGTCAGCAAACACTACTGCAACCAGAAATCTTCGACTTTAGGCTAATAGAGATAGACTGGTTAATTAAGCAGATTATTAAGGAGGAGTATGCTAATAATAAATTTATTACTAAGGTCTATTACTAACTTAGTAAAGGCAAGCGTAAATTAAAACTGATTACTCTGGCTAAATATAAGGTTATTAATAACCGCCTATATTATAGAGGCTAAATAGTAGTCCCTAATAATAATAAACTAAAGATTAAACTACTCTAATATATACATAACTCTCCTATCAGGGGCCACCCTAGTTATTCCTGGACTCTGGAACTTCTATCACGCCATTATTATTGGCCAAAGATACATGAATCAGTAAAATATTTTGTAGCCTCCTATCACATCTGCTTATAAGTAAAAGCCTGGAGGACTACCTATACCAGCGTACTAAAGCCCCTACCTATACCTAAATAGCGCTAATATGATATTTTAGTTAACTTTATAGTTAAACTATCTATGTTTAATAGCAATATAAACATTATAGTAGTAGTAAATCACCTATCTAAACAGTGATACTTTATTGGATATTCTGAGATCTTAGCGCCCGCAGTCGCCCAACTATTCCTCTATTATATATGGAAACTCTATGGCTTACCAGACATAATTATATTAGACTAGGGAAGCATATTTATATCGCTCTTTTGGAGATACCTATATAAACGCCTCTGTATTAACGCCCGCCTATCAACTGCCTACCATCCTGAAACAGATGGTTAAACTAAATGTGCAAATAGGGAAATAGAGCAGTACCTCTAAAGCTTTATAGATTATATATAAGATGATTAAGATAACTAGCTACCTATAGCAGAATTTACTACTAATAACAGCTAAAATAAGATAATGGGAACAACACTGTTCCTGGCAAACACTGGCCAGCACCTGTGAATGGGTTTTGAGCCACCCTCTAACAGCCCGTAGTCTTTAATAGTTAGCGATATTGACCACTTTATAAACTGGATGCATAAACTAAACCAACACCTATATAATAAAATGGCCTAGGCCCAGGCTATCTATGCTGAAAAGGCTGATTGCAATAGGCAAATAGGACCTAACTACCAGGTAGGCGATCAGGTTTGGTTAAACTTAAAGAATATACATAGCTACTGCCTAACTAAGAAACTGGACTGGAAGAATGCGGGCCTATATAAGATTGAAAAAAAAGTATCACCCTATATATATAAATTAAAGCTACCCAGCTCAGTATATATATAGCCTGTAGTTAATATGTCAAACCTGATACCATTAACTAGCTATAAACCGCTGCCCGGCCAGCAGTAGGAGCCGCCACCCCTAATTGAGATTAATGGAGAAGATGAATACCTGATTAAACAGATCCTGGATGCATAAATCTGCCACTGCTAACTATAGTTCTTAGTTAAATAGTATGGATATAATAATCCAGATAATAATATTTAGGAACCTAAAGATGCTCTACTTGAAATAGCAGCTCTTACTAAGTATAAAGTATAAAATATATCCTATATTAAATAATTATAATATAAATTCCAAAATTATAATAGCCTGACTTAAACCTGAACAACTAAGCCTAAATACCTGAACCTGAATAATTAAACTTGAGCGCCCAAATCTGAATAACTAAGCCTAAATACCTAAACCTGAGTAACTAAACCTGAGCGCCTGAATTTGAACAACCGGGCCCGAACACCTGAACCAGAATATCTGATGATCTGGACCCGAACACCTGAGCTCGAACTCCCGGAACTCCCTCCCTAGGCCCCTCTCTAGAGGTTTCGCCAGCTAGGAGGGGGGTACTGTTATAGGGTTACCCCTATAACATATAATTAGTACTATCCTATTACCTATTTAATTAAAGTAGTACTAATATTAGCTAATATAACTTAATATAACCTAATATTACCTAACATTAGCCAACTGGACTCCTAAACTAAACTGATTTCCTAATTTGATTTTACCGCGCGTGCGCCCAAATCCTAATTAGGAAAGATATAATAAAGCCCCCTTTATATTCTTAGTAAGAACTACTTTCGGGTCTTCCCTTCTTCATGCAATGTCTTGATTATTGTACAATACTTTAGTACAGCATAACTGAATAGATAGTTAATAGCCTTATTAGTTTACCTCACGTGATAACTTAAGCAGATCACTTCTAGTGGTCCCGTGACAACTACTTAGGAGGGGTACTATTATAAGAGGATAGTGAAGGAGTCCTTTACTCTATTACTTACTTCTTAAAAAGACTGAGCCTAGCTAAATATAACTATAAAATTTATAATAAGGAGTTATTAGCTATTATCTAATACTTTAAATAGTAATAATCTAAACTAGAAGAAGTAGTATATCCTATAAAGATACTAAATAACTATAAGAACCTATAATACTTTTATACTATAAAACAGCTTAACTATAGATAAGTTTAATAGTTAGAGTACCTATTATACTTTAACTTTAGAATTATATATTAATCAGGTATCTAGAGCTAAAAGCCTGATACCCTAATATAATACTTTTAGGACTAGCCTGCTTAAGAGGAGGCCTGCTATTTTTATCAGTAAATATTACTATAACTAGAAATCTTTAACTTTAAGCTAATAGAGATAGATTAGTTAATTAAGTAGATTATTAAAGAGGAGTATACTAATAATAAATTTATTATTAAGGTCTATTACTAACTTAGTAAGGGTAAGTATAAATTAAAACTGATTATACTAGCTGAGTATAAGGTTATTAATAACCGCCTATATTATAAAGGCTGAATAGTAGTCCCTAATAATAATAAACTAAAGATTAAACTACTTTAATATATATATAACTCTCCTATTAAGGGCTACCCTAATTACTTCTGGACTCTGGAACTTCTATTGCGCCATTATTATTAGTTAAAGATATATAAATTAGTAAGATATTTTATAGCCTCCTATTATATCTGCTTATAAGTAAAAGCCTAAAGGACTACCTATACTAGCGTACTAAAGCCCCTACCTATACCTAAATAGTACTAATATAATATTTTAGTTAACTTTATAATTAAATTATCTATATTTAATAGTAATACAAATATTATAATAATAATAGATTATCTATCTAAATAGTAATACTTTATTAGATATTTTAAGATCTTAGTGCCTACAGTCACCCAACTATTCCTTTATCATATATAGAAACTCTATGGCTTACTAAATACAATTATATCAGATTAGGGAAGTATATTTATATTATTCTTTTAGAGATACCTATATAAATACCTCCGTATCAACACCCGCCTATTAACTGCCTACTATCCTGAAATAGATAGCCAAACTAAATACATAAATAGGGAAATAGAGTAGTACCTATAAAGCTTTATAAACTATATATAAGATAATTAGGATAACTAGCTACCTATAGCAGAATTTACTACTAATAATAGCTGAAATAAGATAATAGGAATAATACCATTCCTGGTAAATACTGGTCAGCACCCGCGAATAGGTTTTAAGCCACCCTCTAATAGCCTATAATCTCTAATAATTAGTAATATTAACCACTTTATAAGCCAGATACACAAACTAAATTAACACTTATATAATAAAATAGCCTAGGCCTAGGCTATCTATACTGAAAAGGCTAATTATAATAGATAAATAGGACCTAACTACCAGGTAGGTAATCAGGTTTAGCTAAACTTAAAAAATATATATAGCCACCACCTAACTAAGAAACTGGACTGGAAGAATGTGGGCCCATATAAGATTAAAAAAAAAGTGTTACCCTATATATATAAATTAAAGCTACCTAGCTTAGTATATATATAGCCTATAATTAATATATTAAACCTAATACTATTAGCTAGCTATAAACTACTGCCTAACTAGTAGTAGGAGCTACTACCCCTAATTAAGATTAATAGAGAAGATGAATACCTGGTTAAACAGATCCTGGATACATAAATCTGCCGCTGCTGACTATAGTTCCTAATTAAATAATATAGATATAATAATCTAAATAATAATATCTAGGAATTTAAAAATACTCTATTTAAAATAGTAGCTCTTACTAAATATAAAGTATAAAATATATCCTATATTAAATAATTATAATATAAATTCTAAGGCTATAATAGCTTAACCTAAACCTAAATAACTAAGCCTAAATACCTAAACTTAAATAACTAAACCTAAGTATTTAAATTTAGATAACCAGGCCCGAATACTTGAACCGGAATATCTGATAATCTAGACCCGAACACCTAAGCTTGAACTCTCAGAACTCCCTTCCCAGACTCCTCTTTAAAGATTTTGCCAGCTAGGAGAGGGGTATTATTATAGGGTTACCCCTATAATATATAATTAGTACTATCCTATTATTTATCTAATTAAAGTAGTACTAATATTAGCTAATATAACCTAATATAATCTAATATTATCTAATATTAGCTAACTGGATTCCTAAACTAAACTGACTTCCTAATTTAATTTTACTGTATATGCGCCTAAATCCTAATTAGGAAAGATATAATAAGGCTCCCTTTATATTCTTAGTAAGAACTATTTTTAGGCCTTCCCTTCTTTATACAATATCTTGATTATTGTATGATACTTTAGTATAGCATAACTGAATAGATAGTTAATAGCCTTATTAGTTTACCTTATATAATAACTTAAGCAGATCACTTCTAGTGGTTCCGTGACACATACATATGTTCCTACTCCATGTTACGGCGTACCTGTTGGTACGGCCAGAGTAATATGGGTCATTGCCAAGCAATGCCAAGTGGCAGTCTTAGTCTTAGTATGTGAGACCTTCTGCACCAGTCTTAGTCTTAATGGATAAGACTATATGCATAAGTCTTATTAGGAGTGATTAAAACTTGGTTATAAGGGACTAAGGATAGATCTATTTAAGGAGGGCTATGCTTAGGTCTATACTTACTATAATTTAACTATCTAGTTTACCTAATAGTTAGTTTAAATATTTTCTTATACTCTTAAAGCTTAGACTATTCTAAGTTATAAATATAACTATTTTATTATATCCCTTCTATAATAAGCTCTTATTATATATTATTCCCCTATTTTAGGAAGCTAAACCCTTCCGAAGTAGCTTATATTAGTAAAATTAGTTAGTATTAGGAAAGTATTCCTAATAAAAGTTAAATTATTAGAATCTTATATAGGGTAAGGAATAATATCTTATATCTACTATCTTTAAGAGAAGTAGTAGAAGTTAATAATAGTCTAATCTACTAAAGAAGAAGATTAAGGTTACTTTAAGTACTAGTACTACTAGATTATTAATATTTAGAATAGTAGTACCCCTACCTCTATTATTATTAAGAGATCCGGAACTTTTACCAGATATTTAATTATCTAATAATTCTGATTCATCTAATTTAAATTCTGATTCTAGGAGTAAAAACTTATTTAATAATAATATAGTATAACCTAAAGTTAATCTATCTAAATCTTTTAAAGGGGAATAGTCTAAATATAAGGCTTTCAGGTTTTAACTTAGAATTTATATTTATTAGAATCAGGATAAGCTTAAGACTAAAGAAAAGAAAGTAATATATATAATTTCCTACCTAAGAAGAAATATATATACCTAGATCTAGAGATAAGTTAATTAATATATCCTAAAGAAGGGAGATATTCTATATAATATTAAAAGGATTTTCTAGAACTATTTAATATTTATAGGAGAAATAGATTAGTATTTTTAGTAAATTAATAAGGCTTATTTAGCTAAAAAGAAGTTATTAGAATTATACCAGAAATTAAATATAAGTTTTTATATAATTAAATTTAAGAAATAGGTAGTAATTTTAAAATAGAATAATAATATACTCTATATTAAATTTTTTATAAGGCTTAAGCCAGAAGTCAAAACTTAATTATAGTTTAAGGAGAAAAAGATACCTATTTTTATTAAACTTATTAAATTAGTAATTAGGGTTGATTCCATCCTATTTAAAAATAAGCTTAATAAGTAGGGAAAGATATCTAGATACTAACCTAATTATAGAAGATTATAATACTTAACTAATTATTATAGATTATAACCTATAAAGATAGATAAGCTCCAGAAAGGTGATCAAGCCCTGAGAAAGCCTAAGAATTTTAAGAAAAGCATGGGAAATTATTTTAAATATGGTTAACCAGGACACTTTACTTGAAATTGCTCAAAACCTAAAAAATAATTAATTAAGGTTCTAAGAACTAGTATATAGAGATAGAAGATTATTATATTTAAGAAAGGCTCTTATAATATTTATTGATAGGGACTAAACCAAAATATAAGACTATAAGATAAGACTATAATTTAAGGAATCTTAAAATAATATCCTAATATTCAGATAAATATAACTTATAAGTTTTATTAGATATTACTAATTAGCCATTATAAGGTCCAGAATTACAGATTCTGGAAGTATAATAAAAATAAGGACCCAGGAGAACCATTATAGGAATACCCTTATAGACCACCTAAGGTTTTATTTATATAAGTACGGCAAATACTTCAGATTAAAGGTATTAAGGGAAATAATTATTATATATACTATAAGCATCTCCCAGTCAATCTCTATATAGCTTAGGGTTATTAATACCTAAGATACTATATATTATTAATATAGTAGGGAACTATTAATAAAAACCATATTTTAATTAATATAGGACTATTACTGTAGGGAATCTAAAGCATAATTAGAAACCTTAATCCTAAAGAAAATAAAATAATAAAAAATATCTTTATATATATCATAAAACTTATCTATATAATAGATAATTTAATAAGAAAGGCTATTATATAGGTTTTGCCTAAGGACCTGTACTGAATTAGATTTTAGATAAGTATAGAACTAGATTCTGATAATCTATAAAAGAGATATTAAATAAACCTGCAAGTAATAAAAGAGATATCTAATTTAGATAATAAAAGTTTTAAGGAATAGGAGTTAGGTAAAGAAATATTTAATAATAGTGAAAGTAAGTACCCTTACTTCTTAGGAAATAAGGAGGTTAACTATTAAGGGGTATAATAGTTAATTTTTAGAAGGAACCTTAAAGCCTTAGTAAGTTAAAGGAAAGTAAGCTAATAGTAAAAGTTAAGATTATAGGTAATTCTACTATAGCTATAATTAATTTAGGAGTTATAATAGATTTTTTAAGTAGTTAATATACTAAGGAATAGAGTTTACCTTTAAATAGAAAAAAGAACCTATATCTATTTATTACTATTAATAGAACCCTGATTACTTTAAACTAAGGTATAATTAAGTATAAGATAACTATTAATATAATAATATTAAGTAAAAAGGTTAAAAGGATATTTAATATTACTAATATTAGAGATTTAAATATTATTCTTAGATTATTATAGCTCTAGGATGAAAGACTATATATTAACTAGTTAACCTTAACTATATCTCTAGTTAAGAATTAATATCCTACCTAAACTAGGAAATATACTAAAGGGCAGATAAAAAAACTTATATAGTAGAGTATATAAGATATAGAGGTAGTAATTATTTATTAACTTTAAGAAGAGTAGAAGATAGCGTTCCAAATTCTTCCAGAGTATAAGAAATTTATAAAACTTTTTAAAAAGGAGGCTTTAGAAGAAGCCTTATTACTACACCAGCTATTTAATTATAAAATAGTATTAAAAGAGGGATCTTAATTAAAAAGATTTAGTATTTATCTATTTAGGGTAGATTAAAGAGAGGTACTAGAAAAATACTTAGATAAAAACCTAAAGTAAGGGTTTATCAAAGAATCTAAGTCTCCTATAAGATATCTAATATTTTATATATCTAAATTTAATAGTAGATTATAACTTTATATAAATTATAAATATCTAAATAATATTATAGTAAAGAATAATATAATATTACTATTAATCTAGGAGTTATAAGACTAACTCTAAGGAGCTTGATAGTTCATAAAGTTTAATATACTAAAAGTATTCCATTAAATTCAGATTAAGTAGGGTAATAAGTATAAAATAGTATTTAGTACTTATTAAGGGTATTATTAATATAGGATAATACTATTTAGGCTTATTAATACTCTAGCTATTATATAGGTATATATAAACCATATATTATAGGAATACTTAAACAAGTATATTAAGGTCTATATAGATAATATTTTAATATACTTTTAGATACTTAAAGAATATATTAAATATATTTAAAAGGTCTTAAAAGCACTAAAGAAATATAATTTATAGTTTAAACTATCTAAATATAAGTTCTATAAATAGAGAATTAAGTTTATTAGACTAATTATATCAGAGAAGGGATTAGAAGTAAATCTAGAAAAGGTTGAAAGAGTTAAAGAATAATCTAAACTATAAATTATTAAATAAGTTTAAGTATTTTTAGGATTTATAAATTATTATTAATAGTTTATCTTTAGATATTTAAGGATTACAGTACTACTTACTAAACTTATTAAGAAAAGGGAAAATACTAGTATTATTTCCCAGAAGTTTTAGTAGATTAAGGATACTTAGAAGGCCTTTAATAATCTTAAGAAATTAGTTATAACTACACCAGTACTACAATTATTTGATAAGAAAAAACTAATAAAAGTTAAAATAAATACTTCTAAATATACTCTAAGAGTAGTCCTAAATTAATAGGATAAAGATAGGTTATAGTAACCAGTAGCCTATCACTTAAGGAAGTTTATAGATATAGAAACTAGATATTCTATATCAGATTAGGAACTACTAGCGATTATTAATGCACTCAAACACTAGTAATATTATTTAGAGGGCGCAAAGGATATATTCTTAGTTTTATTAGATTACTAAAATCTCCAGAATTTCACTACTACTAAGATATTAAATAGATAATAGCTAAGATAATTATATGAACTATTATTATTTAATTTTAAAATTAAATATTAGAATAGGAAACTTAATACTAACACAGATGCATTAAGTAGAAGAACTGATTATAATAAGGGAATAAAGATTAAATATACTCTTTTATAGTAAGAAGGAGACTTAATAATACATCAAGTGGTATCTCTAACTAAAATTAATATACCTAAGATTTAGAGGATTTAAACTAAATAATTAAAAAAGGACTTTATTAAACAATATATAGACTATAATAATAAGTTATAAGTCTATATATATAAGGGGAAAATTATATTACCTCCAGGTCTTGAGAAAAAGTAGGTACTTAAATATTATAAGCCACCTCTATAAGGATATATAAGAGTAGAAGAAGTCTTAAAGAGACTATAATAAAACTATTATTTCCCTAGGATATAATAAAAAGTCTTTATTTAGATTAGGACCTATTATCTATATAAAAAAGCCAAATATAAATAATATAAACTTTATAGGTTACTTTAACCAAACCAAGTACTAGAGAAATCCTAGTAGGAAGTATTAATAGACTTTATCAGACCTTTACCATCCTTTAAAAATAAAAATAATATAAAATATGAAAATATTATAATTACTATTAATTAGTTAACCAAATATATAATATTTATTCTAATTCCTTGGTAATTTACTGCTTCTTACTTAGCAAAAGTCTTTTTAAAAGAAGTAGGAAGATTCAGCATACTAGGAAAGATTATCTCTAACCAAGATAAGATATTCACATCTCACTTTTAGAAGAGATTATACCAAGTATTATAAATCACTCAGGGAATATCAACAGTATATTATCCACAGAGCGATAGCTAAACTAAATAAATAAACCAAATATTAGAGTAATATCTACAAATATATATCAATAATAAGCAAAATAATTAAGTATAATTCTTACTATAAATAGTACTAATATATAATATAACTAAGTAAAATATTATAGGAATATCACCTTATTATATAAACTTAGGAAGGAACTAAGATTAATAATTAATATATTAGCATACTTACCTATAGAAGTAACGCTATTTATAGAAGACCTATAATTACTTTATATTTAACTATAATCTAATATAATATTCCTAAATCAAAAAATAACCTCTTAAGCAAATTAAAAAAGGTCTAAGGGACCAGACCTTAAGGAGGGGGATAAAGTTTATTTTTAGTGACGAAATATACACACCAAGCATTAAAGTAATAAACTTAACTTTCTAAAAATTAGACTATTTAAAATTAAGAGGATTATAAGACTGGTAAATTATAAGCTATAATTACTAAAAAATATAAAGATATATCCTATATTCTATATTTCACTATTAGAAAAAGCGGATCTGGAAACCCCACTTGATAAAGGAACTAACCTTAAGAACCTAACTAATTTAGAATATAAAGTAGAGAAAATCTTAGATTATAGAACCTAAGGATATCAGCACCTCTATCTTATTAAGTAGAAAGGCTATCCTTTAGAAGAAAATACTTAGGAACCTTATAAGAACCTGAATTGTCTGCTTGAGCTATGATATTTTTATAAGGAATACCTAGATTATACTCTATTACTAGGATAGAAGTTAAAGTAGGATTTTTAAGAGATAAGTCATCCAGCCTTTACTGCTTTAGGCTGTGATTAAGAGACTCAGGATTCCAGGCGCTCCAGATAGGAGGACTATTTAAAAGAATATTATTCTAAATAACTAGATCTCTTAATAACTCCTCCAGTTTAATATTAGAGAAACCACCACTTTTTATATATTATATCTCTTCTTCTTTTTTTAGCTTATCTAGAAGATATACTATCTTTATCTTTATATAATCTTTAACTAGCTTTAAAATCTTTTAATTTTTTCTTAAATATATAATAATCCTTTCTAGCTCCAATAAATCAGTATCTATTTATAACTTTACCTCTTCTTTAGTTTTATCCAAAGAAGCCCAGGATAAGTTAATACAGGCGATTCCTTTTAAAGTATAAAAGGCATATTTTACTAATTTTATTCTAGATATAAAGATATAATGGATACCATATTTAAAATAGTTTTAGTATACTATAATTATTATATCTCTATAAAGCTTAATCTTACTATATACTTACTTTACTTTATAGTAAAAGTATATTATTTATAAGACTCTACCAAAATCTTTTAAAGGTAAAGTAGAATGAAACATCTTTAGATTTAAAAGATATATAAAATAATACTTAAATAAACTAATATTTAAAGTAAGCTTACTAAGGAGGGGAATAATATTATAGTATATCTATTAGTATAGCCAGAGTAATATAGGTTATTACTAAGTAATGCCAAGTAGTAGTCTTAGTCTTAGTATATAAGACCTTCTATACCAGTCTTAGTCTTGGTAGATAAGACTATATATATAAGTCTTATCAGGAGCGATTAAGACTTGGTTATGAGGGACTAAGGATAGGTCTATTTAAGGAGGGCTATGCTTAGGTCTACGCTCACCGTAATTTAACTATCTAGTTTACCTAGTAATTAGTTTGAATATTTTCTTATACTCTTGAAGCTTAGACTATTCTAAGTTATAAACATAACTATCTTATTATATCCCTTCTATAATAAGCTCTTGTTATACATTATTCCCCTACTCTAGGAAGCTAAACCCTTCCGAAGTGGCTTACATTAGTGAAGCTAGTCGGTATTGGGAAAGTATTCCTAACACTCCATTCCTCACACCTAGGATAATATATAATTACCCTTAATCTATTATAAATATAGTTACTAGTATAGTCTTCTTAACTTTATTTAAATTTTATAAATATAATTTAATTTTATATATTTTAAAGCAGTTAATATCTGTAACACCCCCCTAACACAGGTAAGGTATATATATATCTGCTTCTGAGAGGTTAAACTCTTCTATAAGTCTTAGTATTATCAGGCTAATATTAGCTACTAAGTCCAATATAATTTTGATATTCTTACTATTAATAGGGCCCTTAATTATCCTATTTATATTAATTACTTTTCCTATAGCTTTAAGTTCTATATAGGTTATATATATAGAGATTAGTATAACCCTAACGCTTTTCCCTTATCAGTTATTTCTCCTTTTGGCTTATAATAGTCTTACACTATATATCTGAACTTGTTATATTTATAACATCTTATTTTTAACTCTTTCTTTTTATTAGTGGATAGTTTAGGGTCTTCCAACTTATATTTCAGATTTACTAGTTCCCTACTCTAATTATATTTAAAGAATATATTACTATTACTAAACTTTTATTTTAAGCCTATATTCACCATCTTTATCTCTATTTTCTTCTTGGTTTTCTTTTACCTTATAAGCAGTGTTATAACACCGCTGTATATCTCTAGTATTATTAGCAGGCTTACTAGATAATATTATAAGTCTAATCTAAGTTTTATAATAAGGTTATTATATTTCTCCTTCTCTATTTATATAGTGGTTATCTAGGCTTCTAAAGAGGTAAGGTATGCTTTAAAGTTAGCCATAGTTTGGCCCTTCTTTTAGGTTACTTAAGTGTATACTATATAGATACTTAGCTTATAATTTCCTGGATCTTCAAGTTTATTAAGTAGGAATATTATAAGTTCTTTCTATATATTTAGCTTATCTCCTTTATTTCTGGTATGGTCAGACCAAGTTATCCTTAAAGAGCTTATAAGAAATTATTAGGCTTAGGTAACTGTTACAGCGTACTTATCAGTACGGTTAGGGTAACATAAGTCATTGCCAAGTAATGCCAAGCGGCAGTCTCAGTCTTGGCATGTGAGACTTTCTGCACGAGTCTCAGTCTTAGCAGATGAGACTATATATATGAGTCTCATCGGGAGCAATTAAGACTTGGTTATAAGGGACAGAAAATTGGTCTATATAAGGAGGGCTAAGCTTAGGTCTATGCTCACTATAATTCAACTGTCTAGCATAGCTAGTAGTTAGTTTGAATATATTTTTATACTTTTAAAGCTTAAACTATTCTAAGTTATAAATATAACTATCTTATTATATTCCTTCTATAATAAGCTCTTATTATATATTGTTTCTCTGCTCTAGGAAGCTAAACCCTTCTAAAGTAGCTTATATTAGTAAAGCTAGTCGGTATAGGGAAAGTATTCCTAATAAAAGTTGAATTACTAAATTATTGAATAGGGTAAGGAATAATATCTTATATCTACTATCTCTAAGAGAAGTAGTGGAAGTCAATAACAGTCTGGTCTACTAAAGAAAAAGGTTAAGATTACTTTAAGTACTAGTGCTGCTAGGCCATTAATATTCAGAATAGTAGTACTACCACCTCCGCCACTACTAAGAGATCCGGAAATTCTACCAGACGTTTAATTATCTGATGATTCTGATTCATCTGATTCGAATTCTGATTCTGGAAGCGAAAATCTATTTGATGATAATATGGCTTAACTAAAAGTTAATCTATCTAAACCTTTTAAAGAGGAATAATCTAAATATAAAGCTTTCAGGTCTTAGTTTAGGATTTATATCTATTGGAACCAGGATAAGCTTAATACTGAAGAAAGGAAAGTTATATATACTATTTCCTACCTAAGAGGAAACATATATACTTAAATCCAGAGGCAAGTTAATTAATATATCCTGAAGAAGGGAGACATTCTATATGATATTAAAAGGATTTTCTAGAGCTATTTAGTATTTATGGGAGAAATAGATTAGTATTTTTAATAAGTTAATAAGGTTTATTTAGCTGAAAAGAAGTTATTAGAATTATATCAAAAGTCAGATATAAGTTCCTATACGGTCAAATTTGAGAAATGGGCGGCGATTTTAAAATAGAATAATAACGCACTTTGTACTAAGTTTTTTGCAGGACTCAAGTCAGAAGTCAAAGCTTAGTTACAGCTTAGAGAGAAAGAGATATCTACCCTTACTGAACTTATTGAATTAGTAATTAGGGTTGATTCCATCCTATTCAAAAATAAGCTTAATAAGTAGGGAAAAACGCCCAGGTACTAACCTAATTATGGGAGACTATAATGTTCTACTGACTATTATAGACCACAGCCTATAGAGATAGATAAGCTCTAGAAAGGCGAATAAGCCCTGAGAAAGCCCAGAAACTTCAAGAAAAACATGGGAAATTATTTTAAGTATGGCTAACCAGGATATTTTGCTTAAAATTATTTAAAGCCTAAAAAATAGTTTATTAAGATTTTAGGAATAGGTATGCAAGCACAGAAGATCACTATACTTAAAAGAGGCTCTTATAATACTTACTAATAGGGACCAAATCAAAATATAGGACCATAGGATAAGATCGTGATTCGCGGAATCTTAGAATAACATCCTGATATTCAGATAAATATAGCTTATAAATTCTATTAGGTACTACTAATAAGCCATTATAAGGTCCAGGATTGCGGATTTTGGGAGTACAGTAAAAATAAGGACCCAGGAGAACCATTATAGGAATATCCTTATAGATTACTGAAGGTTTCTTTTATATAAGTATAATAAATACTCTAGATTAAGGGTATTAAAGGAAATGATTATTATATATACCATAAACATCTTCCACTTAACCTCTATATAGCTTGGGGTTATTAATGTCCATAATACTGTATACCAGTGATGCAATAGGGAATTATTAATAAAAACCATTTATTAATTAGTACTAGACTATTACCATAGGGAATTTAAAGTATAATTAGAAATCTCAACCCTAAAGAGAATGAAATAATGGAAAATATCTATAAGTGTATTATAAAGCTTATTTATATAACAGATGACTTAATAAGAAGGGCTATTATATAGGTTTTACCTAAGGACCTGTATTAAATTAGATTTCAGATAACTGCAGATCCAGATTCTAAAGATCTATAGAAGATATATCGACTAAACCTGCAAGTAATAAAAGGAATATCCAACCCAGATAAGAGTTCTAAGGAATAGGAGTTAGGTAAGGAAATGCTTGATAACGGTGAAAGCGAGCACCCTTATTTCTCAGGAAATGAGGAGGTTAACTATTAGGGGGCATAATAGTTGACTCTTGGAAGGAACCTTAAAGCCTTAATAAGTTAAGGGAAAGTAAGCTGATAGTAGAAGTTAAGATTATAGACAACTCTACTATGGCTATAATTAATTCAGGAGTTATAGCAGATTTCTTAAGCAGTTGGTATGTAAGGGAGTGGGCTCTACCTTTATATAGGAAAAGGAACCTATATCTACTTATTACTGTTAATAGAACTCTGATCGCTTTAGACCAAGGTATAGTTAAGTATAAGATAACTGTTGATATAATAATATTAGGTAAAAAGGTTAGAAGAATATTTAATATTACTAATATTAGGGATTCAGATATTATTCTTAGATTATTATAGCTCTAGGATAAAAGACCGTATATCAACTGGTTAACCTTAACTATATCTCTAATTAAGAATTAATATCCTACCTAGGCCAGGAAGCATATTAGAGGGTAGATAAAAAAGCTTATATAGCAGAGTATATAAGATGTAGAAGCGGTAGCTATTTATTAATTTTAAGGGGAGCAGAAGATAGTATTCCAAATTCCTCCGGAGTATAAGGAATTTGTGGAACTCTTTAAGAAGGAGGCTCTAGAAGAAGCCTTACTACCGCACCAGCCGTTCGACTATAAAATAGTGCTAAAAAAGGGATCTCAACTAAAAAGGTTTGGTATCTACCTATTTAGGGCAGACCAAAGAGAGGCACTAGATAAGTACTTAGATAAGAACCTAAAGAGAGGGTTTATTAAAGAGTCCAAGTCTCCTATAAGATATCTAGTATTCTATATATCTAAACCTAATAGTAGACTATAACTTTATATGGATTATAGATACCTGAACAGTATTATAGTAAAGAATAGTATAATACTACCATTAATCCAGGAGTTATAAGACCGGCTCTAAGGAGCTTGATGGTTTATAAAATTTGATATATTAGAAGTATTCTATTGAATTCAGATTAAGCAGGGTGATAAGTATAAGATAGTATTTAGCACTTATTAAGGGTATTATCAGTATAGAGTAATGCTATTTAGGCTTATAAATACCCTAGCTACCATATAAGTATATATAAACCATATATTGCGGGAACACCTAGACAAGTATATTAAGGTCTATATAGATAATATATTAATATACTCCTAAATACTTAAAGAATATATTAAACATATCTGAAAGGTCTTAAAAGCACTAAAGAAATATAATTTATAGCTTAAACCATCTAAATATAAGTTCTATAAATAAAGAATCGAGTTTATTAGACTAATTATATCTAAAAAGGAATTAGAAGTAAATCTGGAAAAGGTTGAAAGAATTAAGGAATAACCTAAACCGCAAACTATTAAGCAAGTTTAAGTATTTTTAGGATTTATAAACTATTATTAATAGTTTATCCTTAGATACTTAAGGATTATAGTACCACTTACTGAACTTACCAAGAAAAGGGAAAACACTGGTGTTACTTCCCAGGAATTTCAGTGGACCAAAGACGCTTAAAAGGCCTTTAATAAGCTTAAGAAATTGGTTATAACTACTCTAGTACTACAATTATTTGATAAAAAGAAGCTGATAAAAGTTAAGACAGATGCTTCCAAATATGCTCTTGGAGCGGTCCTAAGTTAATAGGATAAAGATAGGCTATAGTGACCAGTAGCTTATCACTTAAAAAAGTTTATAGATATGGAAACTAGGTATTCTATATCGGATTAGGAACTACTAGTAATTATTGACGTACTTAAATACTAGTAACATTATTTAGAAGGTACTAAGGATATATTCTTAGTCTTATCAGATTACCAGAATCTTTAAAACTTCACCACTACCAAGGTGTTGAATGGATAATAATTAAGATGGTCATATAAATTATTATTATTCAACTTTAAGATCAAATATTGGAGTGGGAAACTTAATACTAATATAGATATATTAAGTAGAAGAACTGATTATAATAAAGGAATAGAGGTTAAACATGCTCTTTTGCAGCAGGAAGGAGACTTAATGATACACTAAGTGGCGTCTCTAATCAAAATTAATATACCTGAGATTCAGAGGATTCAAGTTAAATAATTAAAAAAGGACTTTATTAAATAATATATGGACTATAATGATAAACTACAAGTCTATATATATAAAGGGAAAATCATATTACCTCCAAATCTTAAGAAAGAATAGATATTTAAGTATTATGAGCCACCGCTGCAAGGACATGTAAGAGTAGAAGAAGTCTTAGAAAAGCTATAACAAAACTATTACTTCCCTAAGATATGATAAAAGGTCTTTACTTAGATCAGAACCTGCTATCTATGTAAAAAGGCCAAGTATAAATAATATAAACCTTATAGGCTGCTTTAACCAAATCAAGCACCAGAGAAATCCTGGTAAGAGGTATTGATAGACTTTGTTGGACCTTTACCACCTTCCAAGGATAAGAATAATATAGAATATGAAAATATTATAGTTGCTATTAATTAGTTAACCAAATATATGATATTTATCCTAATTCCTTAGCAATTTACTGCTTCTTACCTAGCGAAAGTCTTCTTAAAAGAAGTGGGGAAATTTAGTATATCAGAAAAGATCATCTCTAACTAAGATAAGATATTTATATCTTATTTTTAGAAAGAATTATACTAAGTACTATATATAACCTAAGGAATGTTAATAGTATATCATCCATAGAGCGACGGCCAGACAGAATAAATAAACCAAATATTAGAGCAATACTTACAAATATATATCAATAATAAACAGAATAATTAGGTATAGCTTTTACCATAAGCTACACTAGCATATAATATGATAAAATAAAGTACTATAGGAATATCACTGTACTACGCGAATTTTGGAAAGGAACCAAGATTAATAGTTAATATATTAGCATATCTGCCTATAGAAGTAATGCTGTTTGCAGAAGAATTACAATTGCTTTATACTTAACTATAATCTGATATTATGTTCCTAAATCAAAAAATGATCCTCTAGGTAAATCAAAAAAGGTCTGAGGGACCAGACCTTAAGGAGGGGGATAAAGTTTATCTTTGGTAATAAAACATTCGTATCAAGCGCTAAAATGATAAACTTAATTTTCTAAAAAT
Organism: Verruconis gallopava; assembly: GCF_000836295.1. Classification (NCBI taxonomy): domain Eukaryota; kingdom Fungi; phylum Ascomycota; class Dothideomycetes; order Venturiales; family Sympoventuriaceae; genus Verruconis; species Verruconis gallopava. The sequence continues at coordinate 32,701 of NW_015622191.1, read as the reverse complement.
CAGATTATTTAAAATTAAGAGGATTATAGGACTGGTAAATTATGAGCTGTAACTACCGAAGAAAATAAAGATATACCCTATATTCCATATTTTGTTATTGGAAAAGGCAGATCCAGAAACCCCACTTGATAAAGAAACAAATCTTGAGGATCTGGCCGATCTAGAGTATAAAGTAAAGAAAATCCTAGACTATAGAATCTAAGGATATCAGCACCTCTACTTTATTAAGTGGAAGGGTTATCCTTTAGAGGAAAATACTTAGGAACCTTATAAGAACTTGAACTATCCACTTAAACTATAGTATTTTTATAAAAAATATCCGGACTATGCTCCGCTACTGGGGTAGAGAGTGGAATTAATATAAGATCTTTAGGAGATAGACTATTCAGCCTTTGTTACTTCAGGCTATGATTAAAAGATTCGGAATCCCAGGCATTTCAGATAGGGGGACTATTTAAAAGAATATTATTCTGAATAACCAGATCTTTTAATAACTCCTCCAACTTAGTATTAGAAAAACTACTATCTTTTATATACTATATCTCTTCTTTCTTTTCCAGTTTATCTAGAAGGTATACCGCCTTTGCCTTTACATGCTCTTTAGCTAACTTTAAGATCTTTTAATTTTTCTTTAGGTATATGGTAATCTTTTCTAACTCCAGTAAGTCAGTATCTATTTATAACCTTACTTCTTCCCTAGTTTTATCTAGAGAAGCCTAGGATAAGTTAATACAGGCAATTCCTTTTAAAGTATAGGAGGCGCACTTCACCAATTTTGTTCCGGATATGAAGACATAATGGATACCATATTTAAAACAGTTTTGATATACTATAATCACTATATCTCTATAGGATTTAATCTTATTATATGCCCGCTTTACCTTATAGTAAAAGTATATTACTTATAAGACCCTACTAAAGTCTTTTAAGGATAAGATAGAATAAGACATCTTTAGTTTTAGAGAAAGGGTGAAATAGCATTTAAATAAATTAGCGCTTAGGATAAGCTTATTAAGGAGGGGAATAATATTACAGTGTACTTATTAGTATAGTTAGGGTAATATAAGTTATTGCTAAGTAATGCTAAGCGGTAGTCTCAGTCTTGGTATATAAGACTTTCTGTATAAATCTTAGTCTTAGCAGATAAGATTATATGTATGAGTCTTATCGGGAGCAATTGAGACTTGGTCATGAGGGATAGAAAATTGGTCTATATAAGGAGGGCTAAGCTCAGGTCTACGCTCGCTGTAATTCAACTGTCTAGTATAGCTAGTAGTTAGTTTGAATATATTCTTATACTCTTAAAGCTTAGACTATTCTAAGTCATAAATATAACTATCTTATTATATTCCTTCCATAATAAGCTCTTGTTATATATTATTCCTCTGCTCTAGGAAGCTAAACCCTTCCGAAGTGGCTTACATTAGTGAAGCTAGTCGGTATAGGGAAAGTATTCCTAACAGTAACCTAAATATTTTCTTGTGCGAATCTCTTAGATATCAGTTAAAATATGTTTATAGTATAGTTAATCTAGTCGGTATACTTCTGTAATATTTTTCCTTTATATTCTAGAAGGTCCTTTAAGTAAATGTCTGTTACGAAGTAACAAGTCACGTGAGGAAGAGTGATCAGTCTGATCATGGAATGATCAAGGTGATCAGCTTGCATCTGCCAGGAAGTGTTATTAGCCTAGTAGGAGTAAGCAAATAGGATATGCAGGAGTGATTATCCTGATTACTGGGTGATCAGAATGATCGCCCGTTTCCTATATCTATAAAAGAAGGAAGGATTGTCAATGTCTGTGCGGAAGATCATGGGAGCGATGAATGGTGCATAAGTAAGATCATAAACCTGCTTAGTTTATTATATGCTATCTTGACTGATGGATTATATGGTTGTTCTCCTGTCCCCTATCCCTGGCTCTCCTCTCTTATCTAGCTAGCATTTGCTTATGTCATATAATACTTAGTATATGCTTAGACTGATATACCCCTAATTTAGTAAGGTATACTACCAGATCTTACTTAGTCTATTATCTCTTATTTATCTGCTTTAGCATCCTTTATTAAGTACTTAATTGCCTTAAGACCATATACCTCTCTAAAGCTATTAAACTTGATCTTCAGCAATACCTTTATTAATCCATCTACTGCCATCTTCGTTAATTCTACCTAGATAACCTTAATATATCACCTCTATACCTCCTGATATAGCTAATAGTTATAAATATTAATATATCTAAGATATATATTTAATATAATATTCTCCTTTATAAGTAGGCCAATTATCTGCTTATTATTATACTAAATTATAAGTACTATATCTAATTCCTTATCTAGTACCTTCAGCAACCTAGCTATAAATATTACTTCCCTTACAGTTTCTGAGATAGTAAGTAACTCAACTTCTGTGGTTAATATAGTTACTATAGGTTACTTTATCGACCTCCATATAATTGATCCTCTATAAAGTTGTATAATCCACCTTTATAAACTCTTATAATTAGTATTATCTATATAGGATATATTACTTATTATCTGCTACCTATTGCTTGCTCGGTTGCTATCATACTTAATCACTAGGTCTCTTATATTCTTTAGGTAATATAATACCTGATCTGCCATATCTTGATATATAGGTCCAGGTTATATATTATGCTGGGCAAGTCTTAATACTATAAATGCTATATCTGGTCTAATAATAATAGTTATATACTAGATTAACCTAATCTTTCACTAGTACCTTTTAACTTCTTACTTACTTAACTTATTATGATAAATAGGTAGTTCCTCCTAGCTGATTAATACTATAACCAACTGCCTAGGTTCCTTACTATCTACTAGCTTAAAGATCTTATCAATATAGAATACTTATAATAGCTATAGCTTCTTCTATACTTGATCTTAGATTATATGAATACTAAGGAATCACTTAATTAGGTCTCCACCAGTTAACTTATACCTAGCCCTGAGATCAGACATGATCTGGTAGGCCTTCTACTATAGATACCTTAGATACAGCAGTATAATGTCATTTATAAAGAAGAAAGTAATAATCTGGCTATTAATTATTATATATGGTTCCTAAGGTACCTTTTGGAAGCTTATTTCTTTAAATATTTAGGTCAGGTCTTTCTACTATAGTAATGGTGACTTATATAAACCATATATCACCTTCTTCAGGCGATAAACCATTTCTGGCTATATATAGCCTTCTAGTAGATATATAAACATAGTTCAGTCCAGACTTATATTTATAAATATATTTATAGCATCTATCTAAGCAGTCTCTAGATTATACTTTACTATTATGGCCATTAGAACTCAAAATAATCATACCACTAATATAGCTATATATATATCTTCTACTATCTTTAATTCTATATTACCTTAAATTACTAGTCTTACTTTAAACTTAGCTAACTAACTATCCTAATTAGGCTTATAACTATAGATCTATATACTGCCTAGCTTTATACTATCCTTTACTAAGTCTTTCAGTACCTTAATAAAGCTATCTGCCTACTAGTAAGTCTGTAGGTGTTTAGCTTCTGCTTACTGAAATTCTTCTATAAATCAGTATCTGAGCATCTCTTGTCAGTTTCTTGGTATAGGTAGTAGATCCTTAATCAGTAGAGTCTAGGTATCTAAGGTCTCTTAATCTTTAGTATTATCTTAAATAAGTATAGCTATTCTTAAGGTAATATCTTTCTTACCTATTATCTATCTGATATAAAAGCTTCTTTAAAGGGTATTATACTTAATATACTTAAATACTTGCTTAGCCTTATTCTCTCTTTCTATATTATAGATTATAGGTGTAGTGCTTTCCGAATTAGTAACTAATAGTATATTTTAGCTAAAAATACTTCCTTTACTACTAACTAATTTACTTAGTTATATCTATTATAGTCCAGCTATCAGTTAACTTAATAGGTCTGAGTCCTTAATATTTATATCTAATAATACCTAATCTACCTAGTTATTAGGTAGTTACCAGATACTATTAAAAATATCTTAATTAGGTATCCTAACCTCCTCAATAATATTATTGAGCTCTCACTTAGTTTATAGGTCAAGCTTCTTAATCCTACTATTAAAGAATTAAGATTTATTAAAGATTATATCTCAGACCAGCTTAATCTTATTAGAGTAGGGTATCTAGATTTGATAAATATTTGAGGTAGTATACCTAATTAGGTACCTAATATCTGCCCTCAGATTAAGCTTATAAAATAACTTATATATCTTCTTCCACATGTCTGCGATCATAATGTATACCTTACATCCATATATATATATATAGCTGATGGATGGTTTGATCCAGTCTCCTTATAGTCCAAGGTTAATCTTTTATATATTATATATTAGTTTATATGGAGTTATCTATTAGTTCTGAGCTCTTAGAAGGTGATTATAGATATAATATACTACTTTGATATATATAGGCCAGTATTCCTTAGGCAGGTTTATATGAATCCTTATGGTTTAAGTTATCTTACCAATTATACCCCCTGAGTGTTCTACTAGGCCATTCTATATCTATATGTTTGGTGTAGAAGGCTTAAATTTATTACCCTAAGCTTAAAACTATATCTAAATAATATCTGCCATAAGTTTATTATTACTATATACTTTACACTATTTAATCTTGAACTGGGTTCAGATATAACAGTATATATTAATTAGGGCTTCTAAGATTGATCGTGCACTATCTGTTATTAGTATATATAGTATAGTAAATCCTGAGTCTCTATATATAATTAGTAGGTATCTTAAATAGATCCTATATCCTTGCATAGGGTGCATATCCACTGAGACCTTATTAAATAGATATACTAGTGATGCTTTAGGTTCTGCCCTTAATATCTATATACTTATCTTTAATAGTGTATATATCTTATATTTAGCTATTACCGGACCCCAAATCTTTATATTCCGGGTCACTATCTTAAGTCGCTTAAGCGCTTATATACCTACATGACCCATCTAAAAATACTATAACTATCCTTCTGCTATTGAAACTGGTCGCGTGTTCCCCTAATATTAGGTCTTAAATACTATACGTTAAGTACCCTCTAGTTAATCCTTATAAGGATGGAATTTATGAATCACGAACTAGTCATATTTATTAGCTATCCTATAGATGCTTAATCTATTTGCCTGTTAAAGTATTATTCTATAGCTATTAAAGTAGATACCTGCGCTTATCAGCTTTCTTAGTAATGCTAAATTTGTTAGTATATCTGGGTAGTAAACTACTCCCTTTAAACTAAGATACTTACTACTATATATAGGTACTCTTATAGTACTATAGCCTTTAATCTCAATATAACCTCCACCCCTGAGAAAGTACTCTGGCTCACTTAGCTAGTGGTAATCTGTTAGATACTCAAGATTATTAGCCATATAGTCTGTACTGGCTAAGTCCAGTAGTACTGCTTATTTCAGACCTTAGGCTGGTAAGACTGTAAAGCTCATACCTATTCTATATCTAAGCTAAGGCTGTATAGTTAGTCACCTATCTATCCTACTATCTTTAACTAATCTTAGTACCTTATACTTATTATCAGGTAGTATAAGTATTCCAAATCTCTTTAATTCTCTGATAACCCTTTCAGTTTTCTTATTTTGAAGCCAGATACTTTATCTAAACTCTAATAGCTTCTATTCTTCTAACCTCTTCTTTAGGTTAACAAAGAAACAGCCTTTAAGTATATGATCTTTTAGGCCACACCCCTAACAGCTACTAATAGTGTCTGATTAGTGTCTTTTTATTTTATTTTTACTTACCTTAGTATAAGGTCTTAATAGTAGATCTTTAAATTAATCAGGTCCTTTAGATTCAGTTTTAATAGCTATAGATATAAATGCTCTACACCTTACTCTAGATTAGGTAGGTCTTATAGAATACTAAATACTGTACTTTAATTAAATAGCCTATACTATATTATAATAGGTCTTAAGATCACCATTTCCAGCTATGGTCTGGAGGATCTGAGTTATTATACTTGGGACCAGATTACTAATTATAGCCAGTAGGTTACTTAACCACTACTTATAGTCTAGTATATATAGTAGGTTAACTACTTCAGCTTAAAGCATTACCTCCTACTATTTAGATATTTAAGATGTAATTATCTTCGCTATTACTAATATCCTAATTATAATATTATATACCTCCTTTATATATTATTTTTATAGAGTTGGATCGCCTTGATAGATATCTCGCAATTTCTAAACTTATATATAGAGTAGGTCTTTTACCTTTAAGTATAGTTTGGCTATATTATCATATATCTATTAGATAACCTAAGCTACTTCTATATATTCTTATTCTTTAGCTTTAAATTTGGGTAGGTCCTTACGAGTGAAGATCTCTAGGTTAAACCTGAATTCCTCTCTCTCTTTATTTATAAGGTTATATTGGACTTGATTATACTCAGGTAGCTTAACCTGCTCCTCCTCTACCCTACTAACCACTATAGTATAGATGGCTAAGTAGGCTAACTTAATTAATTCCTTTATATTAAGGGTTGGTATAGCTGGTGGATTAGTTAAGTCTAGGTCTATAAATTTTATCTATAGTATAGGTGTAACCATCCCTTCTAGTTATTTGATCTATTTATCCTAATTATCCTAAGTCTTAAGGATGACTAGCTATTCCTTTACTTTAATGGTATTTACTATATCTACTATAGTTTATATAATAATTATTAGGAACTTATTTAACTTAGTTAACTACCTAATTAATAGATAGGTTAAATATAATATAATTGCTTTAAGTTTTTACTTTTACAAAGTATTAATAAGCTTAAGATCTGGTATCTTTACTTAAGTTATATTTATATATTAGTAGTTATTATCATTACTCTGGCAGTATACTACTTAATAATTATACAGGTTTTTTCAGGCTTATCCTGCAGGTCGTGTATGCTACTGCACCTTCTTACTTTATATAGTACTATATTAGTCACTAACCAGGCTTATAACTATTAATGTCTGTGCGGAAGATCACGGGAGCGATAAATAGTGCATAAGTAAGATTATAAACCTGCTTAGTTCATTATATGCTATCTTAACTGATGGATTATATAGTTGTTCTCCTGTCCCCTACCCCTGGCTCTCCTCTCTTATCTAGCCAGCGTTTGCTTATGTCACGTGATACTTGGTATGTGCTTAGACTGACAAGGATTCTCTCGCTTTCAGGACTGTAATTTAACTGTCTAGTTTACCTAATAGTTAGTTTGAATATTTTCTCATCCTCTTAAAGCTTAGACTATTCTAAGTTATAAATATAACTATCTTATTATATTCCTTTTATAATAAGCTCTTATTATATATTATTCTTCTACTCTAGGAAGCTGAACCCTTCTAAAGTGGCTTATATTAGTAAAACTAGTTAATATTAGGAAAGTATTCCTAATAAAAGTTAAATTACTAAATTATTAGATAGGGTAAGGAATAATATCTTATATCTACTATCTCTAAGAGAAGTAATAGAAATTAATAATAGTCTGGTCTATTAAAGAAGAAGGTTAAGATTACTTTAAGTATTAGTATTATTAGATTATTAATATTTAGAATAGTAGTACCTCTACCTCCACTACTACTAAAAGATCCAGAAATTTTACCAGATGTTCAATTATCTGATAATTCTAATTCATCTAATTTAAACTCTAACTCTAGAAGTAAAAATTTATTCAATAATAATATAGCGTAACCTAAATTTAATCTATCTAAACCTTTTAAAGAGGAATAATCGAAATATAAGGCTTTCAGGTCTTAACTTAGAATTTATATCTATTAGAACTAGGATAAGCTTAAGACTGAAGAAAAGAAAGTTATATATATAATTTTCTATCTAAAGGGAAATATATATACCTGGATTTAAAGGCAAGTTGATTAATATATCCTGACAAAGGGAGATATCTTATATAATATTAAAAGGATTTTCCAGAGCTACTTAGTATTTATAGGGGAAATAGATTAGTACTTCTAGTAAGTTAATAAGGTTTATCTAGCTAAAAAGAAGTTACTGGAACTATGCCAGAAATCAGATATAAGTTCCTATATAGTTAAATTTAAGAAATAGGTAATAATTTTAAAATAAAATAATAATATATTTTATACTAAATTCTTTATAAGATTTAAGTTAGAAGTTAAAGTTTAGTTATAGTTTAAGGAGAAAGAAATATTTACCTTTATAGAACTTATTAAATTAGTGATTAGAGTCGATTCCATCCTATTTAAAAATAAACTTAATAAGTAGGGAAAGATACCTAAGTACTAATTAAATTATAGAAGATTATAATACTCTATTAATTACTATAAACTATAGCCTATAGAGATAGATAAGCTCCAGAAAGGCGATCAAGCCCTGAGAAAGCCTAAGAATTTTAAGAAAAATATGGGAAATTGTTTTAAATATAGCTAACCAGGGTACTTTGCTTAAAATTGCTTAAAACCTAAAAAATAATTAATTAAGGTTTTAGGAACTGGTATATAGGGATAGAAGATTACTATATTTAAAAAAGGCTTTTATAGTAGTTACTAATGGGGATCAAATTAAAATATAAGACTATAGGATAAAACTATGATTTAAGGAATTTTAAAATAATATCCTAATATTTAAATAAATATAACTTATAAGTTTTATTAGGTACTATTAATTAGCCATTATAAGGTTCAGAATTGCGGATTCTGGGAGCATAGTAAAAATAAAGATTTAGGAGAACTATTATAGGAATACCTTTATGGACTACCTAAGGTTTCATTTATATAGGTATAATAAATACTCTAGATTAAAGGTATTAAGGGAAATAATTATTATATATATTATAAGTATCTTTTAGTTAATTTCTGTATAGCTTAGGGTTATTAATGCCCAAGATACTATATACTATTGATATAATAGGGAACTATTAATAAAAACCATACCTTAATTAATATTAGACTATTACCCTAGGGAATCTAAAGCATAATCAGAAATCTTAATCCTAAAGAGAATAAAATAATAGAAAACATCTTTATATATATTATAAAACTTATCTATATAATAGATAATTTAATAAGAAGGGCTATTATATAGGTTTTATTTAAGGATCTATACTGAATTGGATTTCAGATAAATATAGAACTAGATTTTAATAATTTATAAAAGAGATATCAAATAAACCTATAAGTAATAAAAGAAATGTCTAACCTAGATAAAAGTTCTAAGGAATGGGAGTCAGGTAAAGAAATGCTTGATGATGGTGAAAGTAAGCATCCTTACTTCTTAAGAAATAAGGAGGTTGACTATTAAGGGGTATAATAATTAATTCTTAGAAGGAACCTTAAAACCTTAATAAATTAAGGAAAAGTAAGCTAATAGTAAAAGTTAAGATTATAGGTAATTCTACTATAGCTATAATTAATTTAGAAGCTATAATAGACTTTTTAAGTAGTTAGTATATTAGGGAGTAGGGTCTATCTTTAAATAGGAAAAAGGACTTATATCTACTTATTATTATTAATAGAACCTTAATTACTTTAAATTAAAATATAATTAAATATAAGATAACTATTAATATAATAATATTAGGTAAAAAGATTAGAAGGATATTTAATATTACTAATATTAGGGATTTAAATATTATTTTTAAATTATTATAGTTTTAGGATAAGAGACTATATATCAACTAGTTAACCTTAATTATATCTTTAATTAAGGATTAATATCCTATCTAGGCCAAAAGGTATACTAGAGGGTAGATAAAAAAGCTTATATAGTAGAGTATATAAGATATAGAGGTAGTAGCTATTTATTAATTTTAAGGGGAGTAGAAGATAGTATTCCAAATTCCTCTAGAGTATAAGGAATTTATAGAACTTTTTAAGAAGGAGGCTTTAAAAGAAGCTTTACTACTACATCAGCTATTTAATCATAAAATAGTACTAAAAAAAAGATTTTAATTAAAAAGGTTTAATATTTAACTATTTAGGATAGATTAAAGAGAGGTACTAAATAAATATTTAAATAAAAATTTAAAGTAAAGGTTTATTAAAGAGTCTAAATCTCCTATAAGATATCTAATATTTTATATATCTAAATCTAATAGTAAACTATAACTTTATATGGATTATAGATATCTAAATAGTATTATAATAAAGAATAGTATAATACTATTATTAATTTAGGAGTTATAAGACTAACTCTAAGGAGCTTAATAGTTTATAAAGTTTAATATATTAGAAGTATTCTATTAAATTCAGATTAAATAGGATGATAAGTATAAGATAGTATTTAATACTTATTAAGGGTACTATTAGTATAGGGTAACGTAATCAACCACCTAGTGGACCATACCACCTAGTGGACCACCGATCTCGCCTCCATCTCGTCTTCATCTTCAACAGCTAATGGCCACCAATGTACACCAGGAATCACTCTATCGAACTGGCAGACTTAAGCTTGCTATTAAGGCCTATCAGTAAGGCAAATTTAAATCACCCTTGGCCGCCACAAAGGCCTTCAACGTTGCTTGAAACACCCTCCTTCGCTGCCTCTAAGGCGTGCCTCCGCAATGCGGTTCCGACATGATCAGCCGTGTTCTTAGTAGTAATGAGAAGGCTAGCCTAGTTGAATGGATTCTCTTAATAGATTGACATGGTATGCCACTGTATTAGGCTGTTATCTGGTAGATAGTAATGCTTTTGCTAAAGGAGCATGCAGTAGAGGCGGTACTTGGCAAGAACTGAGTATATAGGTTTATTAGCCACCACCACTTGATTAAGGCGGTATATAATCAGAAGTATAACTATTAAAGAAGTAAATATGAGAGCCCTAAGCTTCTTAAGACCTAATTTAAAAGTGTGGAGATAATGATAGTAGAGTATGGTATTAATAAGAATAATATATATAACTTTAATAAAACCAGCTTCCAGATAGGTATTATTAGTACTATAAAGGTTATTACCAATACTGATAAAGCTGGAAGGCCTAGGAGCACTTAGCCTGGGAACTGAGAGTATGTAATAATTATTGAAATAATCGGAATATATGGCTCTGCAGTACCACTGCTCATCATCCTTGAGATAGTAATATATTAGAGGGCCTAGTATAAGAATAGCGCGCTCCTACTTAATTAGATTATCGCCGTTAGTAAGAATAGGTAGATAAATAATATAATTGGCTTGCACTGGCTAGAGCATGTATTTAATAAGTATACTTAGTCTCGCACTTACAGCCGCTATTACCTACTTATTCTTGACAGCCATAGCAGCCATATCTCACCTAAATTTAACTGGTACTGCCTTAATAATAGTATTATTATCCTTTATATGCCAGCGCATTTATCACACCTGTTATAGCTGCTTAATATCGCCTATTTCTTAGTGCTTAAGAGTGCCTATAATAGGCTTATAGAGTAGAAGATGGGCCTTAATATTAACTATATTAATAAGCTTGACTTTTTATAGATATATCAGGTAGTAAGGGCGGAGGTGATTACCTCTAGGACTGCTAGTAGTGGCTTCGCTATTACTGGGCTTATTCCCTTTAACCTAGATTGTGTACTTAGCCAGCTTTAATTACAGTTCTGAACACCAACTCCTCCACTTCCACCAGTAGTTAACCTAATGGTAGTAGTGGAGATACTGTATAATATACTACAGCTACAGGCTTAAATTAAGCTATTTAAAAGCTATCTTAAATATCACTCTTAGAGCCCGCCATCACCATCTAATTAAGCGCTAGTACAGTTAGTTAAAGGCTGTAAGATAGCTATATATAGTGTTATTCTTCTAGTAAGTAAGAATAAGAGGCTTGCTACCGAGAATGCTAGATAATAGCGGAAGTGAGCTCAGAAAAGGTTTTATCTAATTAAAGGAGGTATATTTACAGTGGTAGAGGCGCTTAAATTAGCTAATTATTAGTAAAAGGAGTTAGCAGAGGCGGTTCAAGCTGAGGCATCTGAGTAGTGGAAATAAGTGCTACTGAGGTGCAGCTGGTGCTGCTTGTTTGAATATAAGATAATAAAGTGCCCTGACTATGAGGCTTATTAACTAGCTGTAAATAAGAACAATTAATTAACGCGGTAGCTTGCTGTTGAAGGCGAAGATGAGATGGAGGCGAGATCGGTGGTCCACTAGGTGGTGTGGTCCACTAGGTGGTTGATTACGTTAATACTATTTAAGCTTACTAATACTTTAGCTATTATATAGGTATATATAAATTATATATTGTGGGAATACTTAGATAAGTATATTAAAGTTTATATAGATAATATTTTAGTATATTCCTAGATACTTAAAGAATATATTAAATATATCTGAAAGGTCTTAAAAGTACTAAAGAAATATAATTTATAGCTTAAGCTATCTAAATATAAGTTCTATAAATAGAGAATTAAGTTTATTAGACTAATTATATTAGAAAAGGGATTAGAGGTAAATCCAGAAAAGGTTAAAAGAGTTAAAGAATAGCCTAAATTATAGATAGTCAAATAAGTTTAAATATTCTTAGGATTTATAAATTATTATTAATAGTTTATCTCTAGATATTTAAGGATTATAATACCACTTACTGAACTCACCAGGAAAAGAGAAAACACTAGTATTACTTCCTAGGAGTTTTAGTAGACTAAAGATACTTAGAAAACCTTTAATAAACTTAAGAAATTAGTTATAACTACACTAGTACTACAACTATTTAATAAGAAAAAGCTAATAAAAGTTAAGATAGATACTTCCAAATATGCTCTCGGAGCGGTCCTAAGTTAATAGGATAAAGATAGATTATAATAATTAGTAGTCTATTATTTAAGAAAATTTATAGATATAGAAACTAGATATTTTATATTAGATTAGGAACTACTAGTAATCATTAATATGCTTAAATACTAGTAATATTATTTAGAAGGTATAAAAGATATATTCTTAGTTTTATTAGATTATTAAAATCTCTGAAACTTCACCACTATTAAGATATTAAATAAATAGTAATTAAGATAGTTATATAAACTATTATTATTTAATTTTAAGATTAAATACTAGAATAAGAAACTTGATGCTAACGCGGATGCATTAAGCAGAAGAACCGACTATAATAAGGGAATAGAAATTAAATATACTCTTTTATAATAAGAAGGAGACTTAATGATATATCAAGTAGCGTCTCTAGCTAAAATTAATATATCTAAGATTTAGAGGATTTAGACTAAATAATTAAAAAGGGATTTTATTAAATAATATATAGACTATAATGATAAACTATAAGTCTATATATATAAAGGGAAAATTATCCTACCCCTAAATCTTAAGAAAGAATAGATACTTAAGTACTATAAGCCGCCCTTGCAAGGACATGTGAGAGTAGAAGAAGTTTTAGAAAGATTATAATAAAACTATTATTTCCCTGGAATATAATAAAAAGTCTTTACTTAGATTAGGACCTACTATTTATATAAAAAAGCTAAATATAAATAATATAAACCTTATAAATTACTTTAATTAAACCAAGTACTAGAGAAATCCTGGCAAGAAGTATTGATAGACTTTATTGGACCTTTACTACCCTCTAAGAATAAAAATAATATAGAATATGAAAATATTATAGTTACTATTAATCAGTTAACTAAATATATAATATTTATTCTAATTCCTTAATAATTTACTACTTCTTATTTAGTAAAAGTCTTTTTAAAAGAAGTAGGAAGATTTGGTATATTAGAGAAGATTATCTTAGATTAAGATAAAATATTCATATCTTATTTCTGGAAGGAACTATGCTAAGTACTATAGATAACCTAGGGAATGTTAATAGTATATTATCTATAGAGTGATAGCCAGACTAAATAAGTAAACTAAATACTGGAGTAATATCTATAAATATATATTAATAATAAATAAAATAATTAGATATAGCTTTTATTATAAGTAGTGCTAGCATATAACGTAACTAAGTAAAGCACTATAGGAATATTACTATACTATATGAATTTTAGGAAGGAACTAAGATTAATAGTTAATATATTGGCATACCTGCCTATAAAAGCAATACTATTTATAGATAATCTGTAATTACTTTATACTTAACTATAATCTAATATTATATTCTTAAACCAAAGAATAACCTCCTAGGCAAACCAAAAAAGGTCTAAGGGACCAGACCTTAAAAAGGGGGATAAAGTTTATCTTTAGTGATAAAATATTTACACTAAGCACCAAAGTAATAAACTTAATTTTCTAAAAATTAGACCCTTTAGGATTAAAAGGATTATAGGACTGGTAAATTATGAGCTATAACTACCTAAGAATATAAAAATATATCCCATCTTTCATATTTTATTATTAGAAAAAGCAGATCCAGAGACTCCCTTTAATAAAAAAACTGAATTAGAAGACCCTACTAAATAAGAATATAAGGTTAAGAAGATCTTAGATTATTAAGTTAGGAGATGACAATACTTTTACCTTATAAAGTGGAAGGATTACCTATTAAAAGAAAATACTTAAAAACTATATAAGAATCTTAACTATTCTTTTAAGCTATAACACTTCTATAAGGCAAATCTATCTTATATAAAGCTATCTAAACTATTAACTTATTAAATTACTAAAAAGAAATAAGATTATTATCTAGCTTTTAGAGCTTATTATCTATCAGACCACTATTATAAGCTTTTTCTTCCTCTTCTTCTTATTTAAGCTCTTCTATAAAACAGATTACTTTTTCTTTAACTCTTTTTCTAGTAAAATTAAGAAGTACCCTATTATAGGATAAGCGACTCTATATTTATAATAGATAATATTATAGTTTGGCTATCTTAGTACTAACCTTTTTTAACTATTTAAGATCTTCGCTTATTATAGATTCGGTTTTTTCTCTAGTTTTATCTAAAGATTCCTAGGATAGACCTATATAGGAAATCCCTTTATAAGTATAGCTTATATATTTAATTCCTTTTAGAGAAGATATAATAATATATATAATATTATTCTTAAGATAGTTAAAACAGGCTTAATTTATTAAATTACCTAAGTTTTCAATTTCTGAAAATAAATATTTGCAATAGGAAGAAGGAAAGAAAGCCATCTTTAAAGGAAAGAAAAGTAGATCTTTATTAACCTTTTAAGTATTAAAGCTTAAAATAAGCTTACTAAGGTAGGGAATAATATTATAAAGTAATAAGTTATGTAAAAAAGAGTGATTAGTCTAATCATAGAATAATTAAGGTAATCAGCTTATATTCACTAGGAAGTATTATTAGTCTAGTAGGAGTAAGTAAATAGGATATATAGGAGTAATCATCCTGATTACTAGATAATTAGAATAATCGCCCGTTTCCTATATCTATAAAAGAAGGAAGGATTCTCTCGCTTTCGGGACCGTGATTTAACTGTCTAGTTTACCTAGTAGTTAGTTTAAATATTTTTTTATATTCTTAAAGCTCAGACTATTCTAAGTTATAAATATAACTATCTTATTATATTCCTTCTATAATAAGCTCTTATTATATATTATTCTTCTGCTCTAGGAAGCTGAACCCTTCCGAAGTGGCTTACATTAGTGAAGCTAGTCGGTATTGGGAAAGTATTCCTAACAATGTCCTTCCCTTAAGGTAGAGTACTTGGTGGCGTTGGTTCAGGGGTTTCAGTATTAGTATTCTCTAATTAGCTATCTTTAATAGTAGTGGGGGTATTATAAGTCAACTACTCTTTAATTATAGCCTCTATTTATACCACTCTCTCTTTTAGCTCTTTAAGTTGGATCTTTCTTTGAAGATCTGCTTCTCTTTTCTTTAGTTCTCTGATTTACTTATTAATTAATAATATTAATAATAAGGATTCTGATTTAATAGTAGGTATAGAGATACTATTATTATATAATTATTCTGATATCCTGATATCAGGCCTACACCTTTATTTTAGTAAAGAGTTATTAGAATTATAAAGGGTGAATATAAGTGTGATATCAGGATAGGAAGTAATAAATATAGATTAGTATTAAAACTAACAACTAAGGAGTAAAACTAAGGTAAATACTATATATAGCTTAAATACTGCTTCCCCCTGGAGCACGTGACCCGCGGCCTGAGCGCAGCCATACCGTGCGTATGTTCCTACTCCGTTCCTCACAATTAATATATTAATAGGTATAACCCCATTCTTTATACTATATAGGTTCTATTTAGAGATCTATTATAATATTAAGAATTAAAAACAAGTACCAGACATGTAAGAGCGAGTAAAGCAACTCCATAATATCTATAAGAAGCTAAAAGAATACCTTACTAATATAAGCCAAGAGTAAGCAAAATACTATAACTATAGGTATAAACTAATAATATTTAAAATAAATAACCTTATCCTACTATTAATAAAATATCTATATCTGAAGTACTAAAATAGGAAACTTGTATTATATTTTATTAGACTATTCAGAGTCCTTAAACCAGTTAATATATAAGTATATTAACTATAATTACTAGTATTATAAAAAATCTGGAATATATTCTATATCTCTTTATTAGAAAAGTACTATTAATATATAGATAGTGATAATATAGTAGATTACCTACTACTCCTAGAAATTATTAATAATAAGGAAGAATAGGAGATAGAAGAAATCCTTAATAAGAAGAAGTATAAGAATAATATATAGTACCTAGTTAAATAGAAGAGTTACCCTATAGAATATAACTAGTAATTACTAAAAGAAAACTTAAATAATATATAGAAGAAGCGCGATAAATTTAATAACTGGTTAAAGAAAAGATATATAGAAAATATAAAAGATAAATAATATATACTATATATTAAAAAAATTATACTAAATATATTATATAAATTAAAGATATAAGGATCATATCCTTAATTAGAAAAATCAGAGGAAAGCTCTATAATAGAGCCCTTATGGTAATAAGGGGTGGAGCCACTTAGGCTTAATAAGTTTACTATAGATAAGGAAGAAGCAGCAGTATGACACCACTGGTGAGAAGAGGGGGCGTAATTAAAAGAAGAATTAGGCCAGAAGGCCTAGTAACTATAATAATAAGATAAAAAGATAAGCTTAAAGGGAATTTAGGGGATACCCCCTAAATAACCTAGTAATATAGTAGCCTATATAGAATTAGTAGAGTTAATATATTAGTAGTAAGCTATATTAATAGGTAAGGATAAAATATTAGCTAAGGTATTTATACCCTAAATTAGCTATTATATTTAATCTAGCAGGTTACAAAACATTATCTCTAATATTAGGTAGTAATAACTACCCAGACAGTTATTATATATAATAAATACTTTAACTACTATTTTATAGTATATAAATATATATATATATTTAGCTTAGTTAACCCTAACAGTCAATATAACACCCTTCTTAAAATCTTTTAAAGCTCTAGTAAACTTAATAAATTAGGCTAAGTAATAGCTAAATTATAGAGGGACCTATAAATTATAAGATAAAGTAATAGAAATATAATAATAATAGTAGAACTTAAACCTCTTTATACTTATAATACTAATATAAGTATCTAGTATACTTCTAAAATATAGGTATATTATATATAAGGATAAGGTTAATATCCTTACTATATTAAAGGTAGACAAAAATATCCACCTCCACCTTATCCCCCTCCCCTAGCTGAGGTAGGGTTTCACCCCTACCTTAAGGAAATAATATTTTTATTACCTTAAAAGTAACCTGGTAATAGCAACTAAGGAGCTCTAATACCTTAATACTATTATTATAATACCAGTACCTTAAACTTATTATACCGCACTAGGATACCAATAATGATGGTATAGAGGTTAAAGAATAAGGAGATAAGGAGTAAGGATAGGAAGTATATCTATACCTAGAACTTACCTTATTATATTAAGAACTTAATGATAGCAGTGCGGGTATTAATAAAGAAGGAGTTAAAGAATAAGATAAGGAATATTTATAACCTATACCAGAGGAGTAAAGCATTAATAGACCCTATCTCACCCCTAATAAATAAATGGTTAACTACTGTGAAGATACTATTTTATATATATATATATATATATATATATATATATAAATAGTAGAAGAATAAATTTTAAAATATAGAAGAATTTATATCTTTACTAAGTATTAAAACTATAATATTATTACTATATAATAATAATAAATATAATAATATATATAATATAATACTAAAATATAATAATAATAATAAATAATAAAAATAATAGATAGAATATACCTAATATAACACTATACTAGTAGAGGAATATAATCTTAGTAAGTCTGGGGACCAGACTATGGAAGGGGGGGAAGAGTTGTAAAGAACAGAGTAGGAATATATATATAATATAGCTGCATTTAGACCGCGGATTATATACTCTAGGAGGAAGCAGTATTTAAGCTATATATAGTATCTACCTTAGTTTTACTTCTTAGTCATTAGTTTTAATACTAATCCATACTTATTGCTCCCCATCCTGATATCACGCTTACATTCACCCCTTACATGAGGTATACTTTAAAGTTAGTTATAGTTTAGCCCTTCCTTTAGGTTACTTAAGTATATACTATATAGATACTTAGCTTATGGTTTTCTAAATCTTTAAGTTTATTAAGCAGGAATATTATAAATTCTTCCTATATACTCAGCTTATCTCCTTTATTTCTGGTATAATTAGACTAAGTTATCCTTAAAGAGTGTCATGGGGTCACCCCTATGACATATGATTAGCACCATCCTGTTGCCTGACTAATTAAAGCAGCACTGATATCAGCTAACATAACCTAACATAACCTAATATTACCTAACATTGGCTAACTGGACTCCTAAACTAAACTGACTTCCTAATTCGATTTCACCGCGCGCGCGCTTAAATCCTAATTAGGAAAGGTATAATAAAGCCCCCTTTATATTCTTAGTAAGAATTACTTTCAGGCCTTCCCTTCTTTACATAATGTCTTAATTATTATATAATACTTTAGTATAGTATAATTAAATAGATAGTTAATAGCCTTATTAGTTTACCTTATATAATAACTTAAGTAGATTATTTCTAGTAATTCTATAATATTATATTATATTAACTATCCTTACTAGCTATAATAATAGAATTAGAGGTAATTATCTATATTATATAGGAACAGATGACTATATAAATTTATGCCCTACAAGAAGCTCTTATATAATAGAATTAGGCGGTACTTACTCTAAACAAAGAAATAGCCACCCTTAAGTTAGTTCCTGGCTCCCCCCTTAAAATCACTTTTACTACTCTTAATACTAATAACTAATAATAAATAGATATATTTATTAAGTCTATAAATAGCTCCAGGCTTACTCTATAGAAGGAACTTCTAATTACTTAAATATAATTATTAGAGAGACTTCCAGATATTACTAAGTTTATAGGCAGATATAGTTAGCTAGTGGAATAGAAGGCCGCTCTAATAAATAAACTCTTAGATAACTCTAACTACTACCCTAGTAAATTAGCTAAGCTGACCTATATATAATCTTATATTTTAGGGGAACCAGTAGTTATACTAGGTTATCTTAGTTATAATTTTCTAACCCTATAATTACTAATTACCTAACTTAACTAATAATATAGGGACTTAAATAAGTAAATTAATACTAAACTAAAGCTTTATAATCTCTATTAAAGGAGCCGCCTCTTTTAAAAATTTTTCACTGAATTCAGGACCTTGGCAAGTAAAGCAGGAGCTGCCAAAGGAGCTTAGTATATACTCCTAAAGGGCGCTATCAGCCCTGAATTATAGTACCTAATAATTATTTAACCTAAACTAGAATATCTAATAGATTATATAAACCTAATAGTTAGGATTAATAAATAGTTATATTTTATTAATAATAATTCTTACTCAGCCCCTAAATAACTAATTTAGCCCTGCTAACCCCCTAATATAATAAATATAAATACTTTAGATTATACCCTAGCAGGTTTAGCTAAATAAGAGCGCTACTATAGAGAAGGGCTATATTATAAGTATGGTTCTGATAAATATATTTTACCTAGCTATAAGATACCTATCTTAAGCTGCTCTGAAAGTCCTAAATACTCTAAAAATATCAATATTATCTCCTTATATACCTATTCCCCACCTATTATAATAACCCCTGCTATACCTACAACTCCTAATCCAGCTCTATCTTATCTAAAGGGTCTAACTAATTAAAAAGATAATCCCAGAATTAAATTATATTTTAGGATTATATTTTATATTACTATTTATTAACTTTACTAAACTAAGCTTTTTAAATAACTAGAAATACTAAATCACTATTTTAGTTAGACTAAGGCAGGGCACCACGCTAGCGACCGCCCATAGAATAATAGACTTAGGTACTATAGGAAAGGGGTTTATAAGTAGTAATTTTATATATAGATATAGCCTAAGATAAATAAGATTAGAATAATATATTAACCTAAATACTTTTAATAGATCCTAAACTATCTCTATAAAAATTACTTACTTAGTGACTTTCTAGATAACTATTAATAATTACTGTAAAATAATTACTTTCTATTTAATAATTTTAGGTAAATATAATTTTATTCTCAGCTAGCCTTAGAACTATAAATACTATATATAGATAGACTATAAATATAATAAGTTATAGTTTATAGCCCTAGTATACTATAACCACTTTATAGTCAAACAATAACCAGAATTACCTGAACCTAATAGCCCCCTAACTACCCCTAAAAAGGCCCTAGTGAAGGCTTTGCTAAACCGCCTTAATACATTACTATAATAATATAATTAGTAGTATAAACTATAGATAATATAGCTTATAGCCTAAGCTCCTGACCCCCTAGATAAGCCCTTCCCTGTAGACAACCCAGACTTAAAAGGGAATCTACCCTTTAATACTATAATGGATATTTATATAATTAAAGTAGCCCCCTTTACCTAACTTATAAGAAGATATAATACTAAAATTTTTATAGTCTTATTAATTAATATTAAAAAGATCTTTATAAATAAGAAATATACTAACCTAAAGATAAAACTGCTATATAACTACTAGGACTCCCTAAAATTATTCTTATATAAAAAAGTAGATAAACTTCTAGAATACTACCTATATAATTATTAGATTAAGCTGATCTGTAAGGGGTGAATGTAAGCGTGATATCAGGATAGGGAGCAATAAGTATGGATTAGTATTAAAACTGATAACTAAGGAGTAAAACTAAGGTGAATACTATATATAGCTTAAATACTGCTTCCCCCTAGAGTATATAACCTGCGGCCTAAGCGCAGCCATACCATATATATATTCCTACTCCGTTCCTCACAACTCTTCCCCCCCTTCCATAATCTGGTCCCCAGACTTACTAAGATTATATTCCACTACTAGTATAGTATTATGTTAAGTATATTCTATCTATTACTTCTACTATTTATTATTATTATTATATCTTAATATTATGCTATATATATTATTATATTTATTACTATTATATAATAATAATATTATAGTTCTGATACTTAGTAAAAATATAAATTCTTTTATATCCTAAAGTTTATTCTTCTACTATTCATACATATATATATATATATATATATATATATATAAAAAATAGTATCTTTACAGCAGTCAGCTATTTGTTTATTAGGGGTGAGACGGAGTTTATTAATGCCTCGCTCCTCTGATACAGGTTATAGGTATTCCTTATCTTATTCCCTAACTCCTCCTTCACCAATACTCACACTACTATTATCAACTCCTTAGTATAGTAAGGCAAGTTCTAGGTATAGGTATACTCCCTACCTTTACTCTCTATCTCCTTATTCCCTAACCCCTATACCGCCACTATCAGTATCCTAGTATAGTAAGGTAAGTTTTAGGTATTAATATTATAGTAATAGTATTTTAATATTAGAGCCTCCTAATTACTATTATTAAGTTACTTTTAAGGTAATAGGGTTATTATCTCTTTAAGGTAAGGATAAAACCCTACCTTAACCAGAGGGAGGGAATAAGGTGGAGGTGGATATTTTTGTCTATCTCTAATATAGTAAAGACGTTAACCTTATCTTTAAATATAATATACCTATATTCTAGAAGTATGTTAGGTACTTATATTAGTATTATAAATATAAAGAGGTTTAAATTCTATAATTATAATTATATTTCTATTACTTTATCTTACTATAAATAGGTCCTACTATAATTTAGCTATTACCTAGCCTATCTTATTAAGCTTATAAGAGCTCTTAAAGATTATAAGGCAGGTATTATATTAATAGTTTAGGTTAACTAAGCAGAGTATATATATATATTTATATACTATAGAACTATAGTTAAGGTATTTATTACCTATAATAACTATTTAGGCGGTTACTACTGCCTAACCCTAGAGGTGATGTTTTGTGACTTACTAGGCTAAATATAATAACTGGTTTAGGGCATAAATATCCTAGCTGGGATTCTGTCTTTACCTATAGGTGTAGTTTTCTGCTGGTATATTAGCTTTACTAATTTATTTAGGCTAGTATACTACTAGATTATTTAGGGGGTGTCCCCTAAATTCTACCTAAACTTATCTTCTCCTTCCACTATTATAGTTACTGGGCCTTCAGGCCTAATTCCTCTCTTAACCCTATAGTCTCTTTTTATTAGTAGTATTATACTGCTGCTTCACCTCTACCTATAGCACCTTTATTAAACTGGGGTAGGTTTACCCCCTATTACCATAAGAGCTCTATTATAGAGCTTTCTTCTAATTATTCTGATTAAGGATATAGTCCTTATATCTTTAATTTATATAATATATTTAGTATAATTTCTTTTAATATATAGTATATATTATTTATCTCTTATATTCTATATATATCTTCTCTTTAACTAGTTATTGAATTTATTATACTTCTCCTATATATTATCTAAGTTTTCTTTTAGTAATTACTAGTTATATTCTGCAGAGTAATCTTTCTACTTAACCAGGTACTATACGCCATCCTTGCGCTTCTTCTTATTGAGGATTTCTTCTATCTCCCATTCTTCCTTATTATTAATAATTTCTGGGAGTAGCAGGTAATCTGCTATATTATTACTGCCTATATACTAATAATACTTTTCTAATAGGGAGATATAGAATATATTCCAGACTTTCTATAATATTAGTAGCTATAGTTAATATATTTATATACTAACTAGTTTAAGGACTTAGAATAGCCTAATAAAATATAGTATAAGTTTCCTACTTATATACCTTAGATATAAATATTTTATTAATAGTAGGACTAGGTTATTTATTTTAAATATTATTAGTTTATACCTATAGTTATAGTATTTTGCTTACTTTTAGCTTATGTTATTTAGGTATTCTTCTAGCTTTTTATAGATGTTATAGAGTTGCTTTACTTATTCTTATATATCTGATACTATATTTTAATTCTTAATATTATAATAGACCTCTAAATAGAACCTATATAGTATAAAGAATAGGGTTATGCCTATTAATATATTAATACTATTATTATATATAAATTTAGTAATTAGTAGTAGTTTTACCTATGTTTTCAGGTACTCTCCGCAGTATACGCGCAGGTATTCCTAAATCGTTTGATTTTGACGTTCTGTCTATCCGTTAGTTTGTGGATGGAATACAGTTCTTATATATCTATATATATATAATATATAGCATAGTTCTAACCAGAATTCACTCATAAATTTCAGGTCTTAGTCTAAGATAATACCTTTAGGTAAGCTAAAGCTTTTTATAACCCTATTAAGCAGTATATTAGTAATATTTACAGCTATATAATCTTTTATAGTTAGGGTATAGAGTACTATTTTTATATATTTATTAATAATTACTAGGATAGTATTATATATACTACTGTTATACTTAGATAATAGGATGCCACTTATAAAATCTATGGTGATCTCTATCTATAGATATTCCAGTATAGGTAGTACCTGTAATTTGCTATATAGGCAGTATCTCTTCACCTTTACCTACTGGCATATATTATATATCCATATATATTCTTGCATATCCTGGTATATTAATAGCCAATAGTACTTTTTACTTAAGAGTTTAACTATTTTGGTTGCTCTAAAGTGTCCTATATAAGGGTTATTATAGTACCTTCTCATAAGCTCAAACTTTACTGCTGGGTCGTCTGGTATATAGGCTCAACCCCAGAACAGTAGGATATCCTAATGGTTTACTGACTAATCACCTACCCTCTTCCTAACTCGCTTTTCTAATATATTATGCTTGTTTTTAGTAATTTTATATTAAGTTTATAGTTTTTATAGAATATCAGGAATCTCCTTTTCTATATAGGCTACTTTATCTTCTATAGCTCTCATAATAACATAACATAGGTAGGTGCTTCTCCCTACTTGCCCCGCTGTTCGCTGCCTATAATACCTATACTCTTCCTATATCCAGGATGTATGAAGACCATGTAAAGCCGTAGTTATAGTATTATCATAGGGGCTTACCTCCCTATACTCTGGACTAGTCCCTGGCTGTTGCCCTATGTACCTAATTGCTTTTAATCTATTTTTAAGTATTAGGGTTATATATATAGCACTTTCTGGTAACACCACCAACTTTTGATGTAGTATTGGAAGCAGGTTATCTAACAGTCTTTCTTCCATTATATAGTCTGGGTATCTTAAGGGCGTATCTGCGGGGTTAGACAGACCTACGCGGTGGTAAAGGATAAAGTTATACCCTGCTAATAGTATAGCCTATCTGGCTTACCTATTATTAAGCTGCGTAATCCTTATAAGTTCAGTCAGATTTCTATAGTCTATATAGACTTCAATCAGAGTAGCACTTCCCTCTAGATAGTGCCTCTACTGCTTAAAACACTCTATAATTATAAGCAACTCTTAATTATATATCTTATATCTTATTTCAGTATCTTTTATCTTATATAAATAGAATACTACTAGGCGCTATTAGCCCTTTCTATTATATTAGGATAATATTCCTGCTATCGCGAATTATAATATATCTGTCTTTACCCTAATTAATAGTTCTAGATTAAAATATCTGATAACTGGTGCTATTATAAATATATCTTATAATATCTAAAAGGACTACTCTATACTTTCAGTCTACTTAAATGGTTTCGTTAACTTACCATTTTTTATTCCCTTTATAAGGTTGGTTAAGCCCCTTGTAATCTTTATATAATCTTTAATAAATCACCTATAGAAGTTGTAAAACCTGAGGAATATTTATGCTTCCTTCAGGGTTATTAGTATAGGCTATTCCTTAATGGTTACTACTCTTGCTCTATCTATACATATATCATCTATCCTAACCATAAAGTTGAGAAACTTAACCTTGTTAGTAAAGAACTCACACTTTTTAAGGTTATAGTATAGGTTATATGCTTATAGCTATGTAAGTATTGCGCGCATGTCCTGCATATAGGACTCTCAGTCCTCTAAATAGATAAGGATATTATTAAGGTATATAATATATATGGTATTGATATAGTTCCCTAATGCCTTATTAATATATACCTGGAATATTATAGGTGCGTTAGCTAAGCTAAATAGTATTACTAGATACTTATAGTAGCTGTAGCGTGTGTAAAATACTGTCTTCCACTTATAGCTTTCCTTAATATATATTCTGTAGTACATATTCTTAAGATCTAACTTTATAAAAATCTTTGCGCCACTTAGTTAGTCCAGGATCTCTAAAATAAGTGATAAAAGGTATCTATTCTTAATGGTGACCTTATTGAGGCCCCTGTAGTCTATGCACAGGCATAGCTCACCATTCTTCTTTAGTATGAACAGAACAGGTGCGCCTACAGGGCTTATAGAGGGCCTTATTTACCTATTCTGCAGTGCCTCGCTGAGATATTCTCTGAGAGCTTTAAGCTCCTTTACTAATATATAATAGATCAGATAATATAGTGGTTCTACCATTATCTTAATTATATGGTCTGTACTCTTATAGCTTAGTAATATTATTATAGCTTCTTTTTTAAAGATATTTATAAAATCTTATAATTTATTAGGTAGTATATATTCTACTTGCGCCTTCTTCAGCTCTATACTTAGGAGGAGTATACTATAGTACTTATCTTTATTAATCTCTTCCTCTATACTTATTATATATACTATTAATACTATATCTTTAAAATACCACTTCTCCTATCCTATATTAAGGAGAATATCTTATTACTTTATAGTAGGTATACCTAGGATAATATATAATTGCCCTTGGTCTACTATAAATATAATTACTAGTATAGTCTTCTTAACTTTATTTATATTTTATAAATATAGTTTGATTTTATATATCTTAAAGCAGTTAATATCTGTAACACCCCCCTAATATAGGTAAGGTATATGTATATCTGCTTCTGGGAGGTTAAGCTCCTCTGCAAGTCTTAGTGTTATTAGGCTGACATCAGCTTCTAAGTCTAATATAATTTTAATATTCTTGCTATTAGTAGGGCCCTTAATTATCCTATTTATATTAATTACTTTCCCTATAACTTTAAGTCCTATATAGGTTATATATATAGAGATTAATATAACTGTGAGGAACGGAGTAGGAACATACGCACGGTACGGCTGCGCTCAGGCCGCGGGTCACGTGCTCCAGGGGGAAGCAGTATTTAAGCTACGCACAGTATCCACCTTAGTTTGACTCCTTAGTTATCAGTTTTGATACCAATCTATATTTATTGCTCCCTATCCTGATATCACACTTATATTCACCCCTTATAATTCTGACGACTCTTTGCCAAAATAAAGGCATAGGCCTGGTATTAAGATGTCGGAATAACTATATAACAATGGTATCTCTATACCTACTATTAAATTAGAACCCTTATTATTAACACCATTAATTAACGAACAAATCAGGGAACTAAAGAAAAGAGAAGCAGACCTTCAAAGAAAGATCCAATTTAAAGAGCTAAAAGAGAGAGTGGTATAAATAGAGGCTATAATTAAAGAGTAGTTAACTTATAATACCTCCACCACTATTAAAGATAGTTAATTAGAGAATACCAGTACTGAAACCCCCGAACTAACACCACCAAGCACTCTACCTTAAGGGAAGGACATCCACCTAAAGGACCTTCCAGAATATAAAGGAAAAACACTATAGGAGTATACTGACTGGATCGACTGCGCTACGAATATGTTCCAATTAACACCTAGGAGATTCGTGTAAGAAAGTGTTCAGGTTGCCTGGGCCCAATAATTTCTTATAAGCTCCTTAAGGATAACTTAGTCTGACCATACCAGAAATAAAGGAGATAAGCTGAGTATATGGGAAGAACTTATAATATTCCTGCTTGATAAACTTGAAGATCTAGGAAACTATAAGCTAAGTATCCATATAGCACATACTTAAGTAACCTAAAGGAAGGGCTAAACTATGGCTAACTTTAAAGCATACCTTACCTCCTTAGAAGCCCAGATGACTACTATATAGATAGAGAAGGAGAAACACAATAACCTTATTATAAAACTTAGATTAGATTTATAGTATTATCTAGCAAGCCTGCTAATAATGCCAGAGACGCGCAGCGGCGTCGTGACGCTGCTCACGAGGTGGGAGAAAACCAAGAAGAAAATGGAGATAGAGACGGCGAACGTGGGCTCAAAACGAAAGTTTGGTAACAGTAATATATTCCCTAAGTATAATTAGAGTAGGGAACCAGTGAATCCGAAACGCAAGTCAGAAGACCCTAAACTATCCACTAATAAAAAGAAAGAGTTGAAAATAAGATATTACAAATATGATAAATTTAGATATATGGCGCAAGACTGTCGCAAGCTAAAGGGAGAAACAACCAACAAGGGAAAAGCATTAGGGTCGCATTAATCTCTACATATACGACCTATATGGGACTCAAAGCCGTAGGGAAAATAATTAATATAAGTGGGATAATTAAGGGCCTTACCAACAGCAAGAATATCAAAATTGTATTGGACTTAGGAGCTGATGTCAGCCTGATAACACTAAGACTTGCGGAGGAGCTCAACCTCCCAGAAGCAGATATATGCATGCCTTACCTGCATTAGGGGGGCGTTACAGACATTGACTGCTTTAGGGTACATAAAATTAAACTATATTTAGAAGACTTAAATAAAGTCAAGAAGACTGTACTAGTGATTGTATTTACAGTAGACCAAGGGTAATCATATATTATCCTAGGTATACCTACTATAAAGCAATAAGACATTCTCCTCAACACAGGATAGGAGAAGTGGTACTTTAAAGATACAGTACCAATAGTACGCATAATAAGCGCAGAGGAAGAGATTAATAAAGATAAGTACTATAGTATACTCCTCCTAAGTATAGAGCTGAAGAAGGCGTAAGCGGAACACACACTATCTAATGAATTATAAGATTTTGCAAATATCTTTAAAAAAGAAGCTGCAATAATATTGCTAAGCTATAAGAGTACAGACCACATAATCAAGATAATGGCAGAACCGCCGCACTATCCGATCTACCATATATCGGCAAAGGAGCTTAAGGCTCTCAGAGAATATCTCAGCGAGGCGCTGCAGAATAGGTGGATAAGGCCCTCCATAAGCCCTGCAGGCGCACCCGTTCTGTTTATGCTAAAGAAGAATGGCGAGCTACGCCTGTGTGTAGACTACAGAGGCCTCAATAAGGTCACCATTAAGAATAGACACCCCCTACCACTCATTTTAGAGATCCTGGACTGACTGAGTGGTGTAAAGATTTTCATAAAATTAGATCTTAAGAATATATATTATAGAATATGTATCAAGGAAGGCTATGAGTGGAAGACAGTGTTTCGCATGCGCTACAGCCACTATAAGTACCTGGTGATGCCGTTTGGCTTAGCTAACATGCCTGTAATATTCCAGGTATACATCAATAAGATGTTAGAGAACTATATTGATACCATATATATCATGTACCTTAACAATATCCTCATCTACTTAGAGGACTGGGAGTCCCACGTATAGGACGTGCGCGTAATACTTACGCAGCTATAAACGCATAACCTATACTGCAACCTTAAAAAGTGTGAGTTCTTTACTAATGAGGTTGAGTTTCTCAGCTTTATGGTCAGGACGGATGGTATATGCATGAATAGAGCAAGAGTAGTGACCATTAAGGAATGGCCTACACCAACAACCTTAAAGGAAGTATAAATGTTCCTTAGGTTTTGCAACTTCTATAGATGATTTATTAAAGATTATATAAAGATTACAAGAGGCTTAACCAACCTTATAAAGGGAATAAAAAATGGTAAGCTAATAAAACCATTCAAGTAGACTAAAAGTACAGAGCAGTCATTTTAGATACTATAAGACGCGTTCATGATAGCACCAGTCATCAGATATTTTAATCCAGAACTACCAATCAGGGTAGAGACAGATATGTCGCAATTTGCGATAGTAGAGATATTATCTTAGTATAATAGAGAGGGCTAATGGTGCCTAGTGGCATTCTATTCACATAAGATAAAAGATGCTGAAACAAGGTACAAGATATACGATCAAGAGTTGCTCGTGATTATAGAGTATTTTAAGCAGTGGAGGCACTATCTAGAGGGAAGTGCTACTCTGATTGAAATCTATATAGACCATAGAAATCTAACTGGACTTATAAGGGTTGCGCAGCTTAATAGCAGGCAAGCCAGATAGGCTATGCTATTAGCGGGGTACGACTTTGTCCTTCACTACCGCGCGGGTCTGTCTAATCCCGCAGATGCGCCCTTAAGACACCTAGACTATATGATGGAAGAAAGACTGTTAGATAACCTGCTTCTAACACTACGCCAAAAGTTGGCGGTATTACTAGAAAATACTGTATGTGTAACCCTGGTACTTAAAAACAGATCAAAAGCGATTAGGCACACAGGGCAATAGCCAGGGACTAGTCCAGAGTGCAGGGAGGCGAGCCCCTATAGCAATACTATAACTACGGCCTTACATGGTCTTTGTATATCCTGGATATAGGAAGAGTGCGGGCATCGTAGGCAGCAAATAGCGGGGCAAATAGGGAAAAGCATCTACCTATGTTGTGTCATTATGAGAGCTATGGAAGGTGAAGCAGCCTATATGGAAAAGGAGATCCCTAATATTCTATGAGAACTGCAAGCTTAATATAAAATCACCAAAAGCAAGCATAACATATTAGAAGAGTGAGTTAGGAAGAGGGCGGGTGATTGGTCAGTAAACCATCAGGACATCCTACTATTCCAGGGTCGAGCCTATATACTAGACGACCCGGCAGTAAAATTTAAGCTCATGAGAAGATACTATAATGACCCTTATGCAGGACACTTTAAAGCAACCAAAATGGTTAAACTCTTGAGCAGAAAGTACCACTGGCCATTAATGCGCCAGGATATATAAGAATATGTGCGGATATATGACGTGTGCCAGTGGGTGAAGGTGAAGAGACACCGCCCATATGGCGAATTATAGGCGCTACCTGTACTGGAATATCTATGGATAGAGATCACTATAGATTTCATAAGTGGCATCCCGCCATCCAAGCGCGACGGTAGTGTATATGATGCTATCTTGGTAATTATTAATAGATATATAAAAATAGCGAAATATAAAAGATAGGATATATTTTTATATTCTTAGGTAATTATAACTCATAATTTACTAATCCTATAATCCTTTTAACTTTAAATAGTCTAATTTTTAGAAAATTAAGTTTACTACTTTAGTATTTAGTGCGAATATTTCATTACTAAAGATAAACTTTATCCCCCTCCTTAAGGTCTGGTTCCTCAGACCTTTTCTAATTTGCCTGGAGGATCATTCTTTAATTAAGGAATATAATATTAGATTATAGTTAAGTATAAAGCAATTATAGATTTTCTATAAATAATATTACTTCTATAGATAGATATACCAATATATTAACTATTAATCTTGGTTCCTTCTTAAAGTTTATATAGTATAGTAATATTCCTATAGTGCTTTATTTAGTTATATTATATACTAGTACTACTTATAATAGAAGCTATACCTAATTATTTTATTTATTATTAATATATATCTATAGATATTATTCCAGTATCTGGTTTACTTATTCCATCTAGCTATTACTCTATAGATAATATACTATTAATATTCCTTAGATTATCTATAGTACTTAATATAATTCTTTCCAGAAATAAGATATAAATATCTTAGTTAGAGATAATCTTCTCTAGTATGCTAAACCTCCCTACTTCTTTTAAGAAGACTTTTACTAAATAAGAAGCAGTAAATTATTAAGGAGTTAGGATAAATATTATATATTTAGTTAACTAATTAATAGTAACTATAATATTTTTATATTCTATATTATTTTTATCCTTAGAAGATGGTAAAGGTCTAATAAAGTCTATTAATACCTCTTATCAGGACTTCTCTAATACTTGATTTAGTTAAAGCAGCTTATAAGGTTTATATTATTTATACTTAGCCTTCTTTTATAAATAGTAAGTCCTAATCTAAGTAAAGACTTTTTATTATATTTTAGGAAAATAATAATTTTATTATAGTCTTTTTAAGACTTCTTCTACTTTAGTATACCCTTACAGGGATAGTTCATGATACTTAAGTATCCATTCTTTTTTAAGATTTGGAGATAGTATAATTTTCCCTTTATATATATAGACTTATAATTTATTATTATAATCTATATATTATTTAATAAAATCCCTTTTTAATTATTCAATTCAAATCCTCTAAATCTCAGGTATATTAATTTTAATTAGAGATGCCACTTAATATATTATTAAATCTCCTTCTTACTATAGAAGAGCATATTTGACCTCTATTCCTTTATTATAGTCTATTCTTCTATTTAATATATCTATATTAGTATTAAGTTTTTTATTCTAATATTTAATTTTAAAGTTAAATAATAATAATTTATATAACTATCTTAATTATCATCCATTCAATACTTTAGTAGTGGTAAAGTTTTGGAGATTCTAGTAATCTAATAAGATTAAGAATATATCCTTTATACCTTCTAAATAGTATTATTAGTGTTTAAGTATATTAATAATTACTAGTAATTCTTAATCTGATATAGAGTATCTAGTCTCTATATTTATAAATTTCCTTAAGTAATAGGCTACTGGTTGCTATAACCTATCTTTATCCTACTAATTTAGGACTATTTTAAGAGTATATTTAGAAGTATCTATCTTAACTCTTATCAGCTTTTTCTTATTAAATAATTATAGTACTAGTATAGTTATAACTAATTTCTTAAATTTATTAAAGGCCTTTTAAATATCTTCAGTCTATTAAAACTTCTAGAAAGTGACACTAGTATTTTCCCTTTTCTTAGTGAATTTAGTAAATAATACTATATGTTAGGAATACTTTCCCGATACCGACTAGCTTCACTAATGTAAGCCACTTCGGAAGGGTTCAGCTTCCTAGAGCAAGGGAACAATGTATAACCAGAGCTTATTAAGGAAGGAATATAATAAGATAGTTATGTTTATGGCTTAGAATAGTATGAGCTTCAGGAGTATGAGAATGTATTCAAACTAACTACTAGCTATGCTAGACGGTTGAATTACAGTGAGCGTAGACCTGAGAGTAGCCATCCTTATATAGACCTATTTTCTGTTCCTCATGACCAAGTCTCAATCGCTCCCGATGAGACTCATGCATACAGTCTCATCTGCCAAGGCTGAGACTCGTGCAGAAGTCTCACCTGCCAAGACTGAG